>NC_066611.1:10435000-10520000 GCF_025231255.1 Drosophila biarmipes | reverse complement strand
CAAGTTTTGATTTGTAAAAAAATATTTGGAAATGTTTAAAGTACAAATTAAATTGAAAATAATATCAATGCACTTTAAAAAATGCAAAAACCTACCTATGCGGTATAATAGATTGAATAAACTGATTTAAAGTATTTTAAATGCATTTCCTTTTGGAAAAGTTTGGTTAGTTAGCACTGTTATATAATTAAGTAAATGAATATCATAAACGTTTGGAGAAATACCCCTGATATTTAATAGAGTTCTCATGGATCTGCTAAGCTTTCGCCAAGACGTATTCCTCCGGAATTCATCAAGCAGTCGTGGCCGAGTGGTTAAGGCGTCTGACTCGAAATCAGATTCCCTCTGGGAGCGTAGGTTCGAATCCTACCGGCTGCGGATCGAAGTTCCTTTTTGCCCCCGCCAACTCGCTCAATTAATTCCCATATTTTTTCGCGCTTCATTTGAGCCTGATGACAAATTAAAGACCGTCAGTACGGGTTTTGTTTCTCGAGCTGCCCCAGCGGTTTCCCAATTAGGAGACAACAAGTTTATTCAGCCATCACATCCAGCCACACACCCACTCATAGATGGCCTGGACCTTAACCAACATCATATCCTGTTTAATTACAATTTTCCTGTGGTCGCGTAGCGTTAAACCAACCAACGGACCGCGTCCCCGCCGCCCCCTTTGGTTTTTTCCAATTCAATTATTATGGATGGAAATGGTTGATGTGGGGTTCGTTTGGCATTCTCTGGGTGGCAACCTACTTGGGGGCGGTGCGGCAGGAGGGAGGCGAAAAAATGCTAGTAAATGCCCACGACGTTGGTGCATGTGAAACATATTGTTGGTGGGGCCGCAGTCGCCCCATCTCACTCACTCCGCGCTGCTGCTGGCCCGCTCTATTTTTAGTTTCCGACTAGGCTGACCACGGCGTATATACCATATAGGGTTCGATCCGAGATTGGTGTACGTCCTCAAGGAGGAACTTCTTCGAAGGGGGCATCAGGGACTGATTGTAATATGTTATGTGAGGAAATACTGTATCTCAGGAGTTTATTATTTATTTTACCCTTTGTAATTAGTTATTTATTAAGACAAAATGGTTCCTTAACTGCATTTTTCATCTATGTTTGGAATACGTATAGCCCAATGAAATATTATTATAATGAATTGGTTTCCATATAATGCCAAATTTATATTTCAAGGATTGTAACTTTTTGTAAAACTGTATAATTCATCAAAAATAAAAAAAAAATTGCAAAAATAATGGTTTCGTAATACGTTTCAACCAAACTTATATAAGATTTTTATGATACAATCTATCTACTTTCTATTTGTCGTGACTTAAGAGTGGCATGAAAGGGATATTAGAAAGTCATGGTGTACACAGGCTCCACAGGGTATCCGCAGGTTTGATAATCTGTCATTGTGCACTTTTTTCAACTGCTGCTTTTGTCACTGATTGAGACTTCACTTTTTGCAATCGATGGCAAATTGATGAACACAACACATAGAGATAGAGCGAGATGGCAGAGGAGAAGGGGCTCGAACGGAAGAGGGAGAGAGAACGAGACCACTGCGGAGTAATTAACGTGCACACGCGGCAAAGGCTGGCACATAAGCCACCCCCTGCACCGGCGAAGGGTTAAAGGGGGTGGCTGGGCGATTGCGACGCATGCAAATCGCCGGCGAAAGGGGGCGGGCACATGGGCGTAGCCTTTTGGTCAGCACTGTAGCTGCGTTTTTTTGCAGCGCTGCATTCGCGCTGCGATTGGTTGTGGCCAACAGCGCCTCATATCGATGAGCCGTTAGCACCCGCTCACCCACCAACCCACCCAATCGCCCAACCACCCACTCGAAACTGAAGCCCAACCACACACATACGGCTGGCAGCGGGATCAGGGCCAAAAGCACCACGGAGCAAGGACCCAGGACCCAGGACCCAGGACCCACGACCGAGATCCATCAAGCACTCTGGGCCTTTGTTATGCCCGTGCGTTGCAATGGGGTTGCAGTTTGCACCGAATCGCAGGGGGCCTCAGCCACCCACCCATCTGCCAGGTGCTCCGTCTGCACCCCAATCGCTGATAGGCCCACGCTTCAAAGCCCCCCGGAACTTGCTGAATTCACCGACCTCACTGCGAGTCACAATTAAAGTGAAACAGCAGCGAGATGCCACCCCCCCTTCGGAAGCAACCATTTCTGTGGGAGGACCAGACATCAGACATGCAAAATTCAAAACACACAACACAAATCCCAGAAAGAGGCACACGTTCCTGGCCGGAATTTAATTTTGATAAAGGTACAAAATATTGACGATACATCACAGAGGTAATGGCCCAAAGAGGGTGGGGGCCTAGATTCTGCCCGGAGGGCTGTCTGAGTCCCCGAAACCGACGAGCCAAAGCCGGAACTACTGAAGTAGTCACAAAGTGGGCCAAAGCGATTTTGGGAATGCTCTTAAATAATTTTGCAAAACCAAAATGATAAGATTATAAAGTTTTTAGGTTTTGTAACGTTTTTAGATGTATTTAGAAGTCTTTAATTCAATAGATTTATATAAATGTATTTTTATATAAAATAGATTATACATGAAGTGAAGCCACTGTTTAGTTTAGCTTTGTTATGAAAACACTTTATAAGAGATTTACCCTAGACCATTTAGACCCCCATCTATAGATGATACCCAATCGAACCCATCAATGTAGGGAAGTAACTTCCTTTCCAGCGATTGGGAGCTACAAAAGAGCAAGCACATGGCTGGCATATTTCTGGGGAATGCCCCCTCCCACCAAGGCCACCCGCACCATTCTAACCTTCTGCCTTGCGAAAAAAAACAAGAACAAAGAGACTTTTTTACGTTAACAAAATTTTTGCAAAGTTTTTTTCGCTTTTTTTCTCCGTGTTATCCTCTATATTTTCGAGGAGGAGCCGCATATAGCAGCCAAAATAAAAAGTAGCAGAAGAGGAACGCAAATACGGGAATACATAAAACGAGGCACAAGCCGGCGGAGGATGGCCTGGGCCAGGGGGTCCGAAAGCAAAGTCCGCATTCGCGAACCCAACCCCCCTGCAAACCTCCAAAGCCCCCCTGGATCGTTCCCTATGTGAATAATCGGCTGTCCATGTACATATATCCGTAAATGTCAGACGACATCACGCTCCACTGGACACACTGACGACGACGCTGGCACCGGCGACCGATGGAGGCGCCTCCGCACGCTGACCAGGCCAGACCGTCGGAACGGACCTCCTGGCCCCGTCCCCGCCCCTGGCAGAGCCCCCACCAGAAACCACCTGCCCGCAAAATATTGGCGCAAACATTAACCGAAGCGCAAGGTGAGCCAATCCTGCACTCAAAAATATTATTCGTAAAGGTCACATGATACTACTTATTTAATAGTTATAATTCAGTAAATCAGATTTTAAGATTATTAAAAATATTTCACAGCGAAAACTCCATAATACATTTTTTGAGCTTTTGAGATTTCTTACCTTTTTTTATGTCACATAATAATATTTATATAATAATAATATAGATGTAAAATTATATAAGCATCGCAAATGAAACCCAATTTAAATTAAATACATTTCATATGAAGAAAACGTTTCTTTTTAATAAATTCTATAAAATATATATGTATAATATTGTTAAATTATTAAGTTAAAAAAATAAATACATTTCTTATTTTACGTATTAACAAAACATAACTTAGAAATATTTTTATTATTTTAAATCACCTGATGAGTTTCATCAAGCTGTGTAAAAAAAATTATTTAAACACTCTATTAACTAAGGAAAATGTGTCACCTCAAGAATTTGTTATACCTTATAAACACTTAAAAAAAAACATTTTTAATGTTCATCTTAAATTGGCTCTCCAAAATAATTTATATCCGCATAGCTAGCTTCTCACACAACTTATTGGTGTTTTAACCTTTAACATACAAATATTGTATAAACTAACTCCTTTATTAAGAATACATTTTTCGCACAGTGTATTTACAATTTGAATTATTTGAAACAATATCCTTTAAAAAAATGCGATACGATTTCAAACGATGATGGCAAAAAATCAGAATATAACAGGCTAGGCCGCAGGAGCCACGAGCAGGAACAGGATGCTGGCAGGGATGAGGACCAGGACCCGGCCAGACAGGTGTTTGTCAGGTGGTCGGGATGGGCAGCGTCTGTCGCTCTTATCAAGCCCTGAAAAAACGAGCCGAAATAAGAATGGCAGAAGAAAAAGTGGCCCACGGATGACGGGCATGTGTGGGCCGCTGTAATAACAAAAGCAATAACCAAACAAAAACTTTTGGCCAAGTCAATGACCCTCGTTTCGTCAGTTACCAAGCGCAAAGGCGGAAGTGGGAGGTGCTTTAAAGGGCCGTTCAATACGTGGATATCATATGCGGAGGCGGAAGTCCTGCCTTTCAAATAAAGATAAGCTTAAACTGCCGACTGGAAATGACTAGTGCTATGAGATAATGAGGGGAACGTGTGGCCATCAAAAATCCGAATACTATAATTTTCAGGCTATTATTTTTTACAACTTTTAAAATGTCTTTACATAGATATTTGAATCAAAAGCAATTTAAATTATCTTCGTTATGAATATTATTGTTTTCTTGGAAGAAACAATTCATAAAAAAAACCACAGTTAAGCAAAAATATTTAATGGTGAGATATTGATGGGATAGTAAAGAAAACATTAGGAATTAAAAGAAAAGATTTGAATGTCTTAATTCTTAAATATGAATAAACCTTTGTTTATTAAAAAGCTTAAGTATTTAATAATAAAATTTTAGTACAAAACATTAAAAATGTGAATAAAAATATATATTAACATATATAAAGGTTTACATTTTTAAGTCCCTATAAATGATTTCTTTAAAATTAAAAAAAGTCAACAATTTTAAATTAATAGCAAACGTAAACAATTTTTGAAAAGTACAATAACATATATTTAAAGGTTTACATTTTTAAATCATGTTATACATTCGCATGATTTATAATTAAGCTAAAATATTTCTTAATAAGGTAACAAAGATTTTAATTATTTGGTTAGAATAAACATAACCATAATTTCTTTCAAAATCGAATAGGAAATTGTCCATCATTGAACAAAAATATTTAAGTGCAATAAATTGGGTAGTTAAATCAGAAGTTTGGGCGTTAATGGAGTTTTGGCTGACCTTTCTGCCGCATTGGGTAGCTAAACTTTTTAAAAAAATATATATAAATATATAATTATTAAATAGGGTTTGAAAAATCAAAACTCAAAGTGGGTTTCATTCGCAATGACTTGACCGATGATGATGATAATGGCTCGCTGGGGGAAGAGCTCCACTGGCTGGCCGACCGCAGGACGTGGCTCGTGGCTCCTGGCTGAGGGTTCTTGGCTTCGACTCTTGGTTCCTGGTTCCAAGTCCCGGCTGCTTGGGACCTGCTCCTGGCCCACTGTAATGGCGCTCCATTTGTCTTGGCCAACTCCGGCAGCTGGGCAATCTGTGTGTGGACGGTTGACAAACGACGGCGGGCCCCCGAAGAAAGTCGCCGCCCTCCCCGGCAAGACGCAAACTTTTCGGGGCAGCAGTGAAATGGCTCAATCAATTAGGCGGCTGTCATAATGTCTCCCCCGGGATCTCCTTGGCATCTCCCTGGGAAACAGCTGCCTCGACCGCTCTGCATGTTGCTGCAACATCAATAAAAACAGAAAGCAAGGCAGCAGGGAAATAAAAACTAAAAGGAAGAGAACCCACTGCGTGCCCCTTTCAACTGCAACTCGTATCTTGTGTGATGAAATTTATGCTTAATTAAAAGCGACACAAGGCGTCACAAGCAACGCACAACGCGTTCGCCCAGATAAGGCCGCAGAAAGCCAGGAACCCAGAGATCCCGGCAACCAAGGAGCCGGGCCATCGGCGGGCTAAGGGGAACCACCAGAATCACCAGAATCGCCCGGCAATCGCGTTCGAGTTCGGGAACTCGCGCACAATTAATGCGATTTTGAAACGCACAGATCGCCGAGAGTTGGGACCAGCCGACACTCAAAGAATATTTGCTATTAAAGGAGCAAATTTATATTATTTGGTTTTAATTATTTTCCATTTTAACTCGTAATTTTATGAACCAACTTCGGAAAAATAATATTTAAGCCCTGCCAAAAATGAGAAAATAAATATGAAGTTATTGATTTTATTAGGTATTTACTATTATTATTTTTAATATTATTACTTCTTATTTTTATACCTTCGTTTCCTCGGTATTCTTTTGGTTTTCTTTAAGTAAAAACTATGATTATATGAAACAAATTTGGTACCATTTTAGTATCACTGAAAATCGAATATTATTAGATTAATTTTTCTAATTTCATTACATTAAGTAAATCACCAAAAATAATAACCTATTTTTCTTTACAATATTCACAAATATTATTTTTAAAAATTTGTTTATTTAAAATAATTTTTACTACAAAAAAAGATAACAAAAAAAAGCAATTCCTAGGTTTAATTTATTTGTGGGATTTCATAGTTTACGTTTTCTATTTGTGGCTTTTCTAGCGTTAGCCTTTCTTTGGAAAACATGATTTAATGTTTCTTTTTTTTAGAGATTTCCCCCCATTTCTTCGAGTGCTTGGGGAGGGAGCGTGGCTTGGCTGACTGGTCCCACTAATTCAATTAAAGACGCAGCTTCCACAAGACATTCGAGTACAACTGCTCCACTCAAAACCGCCGAACGCACGCATGTTGAAGTGGCACGATGGATGAACGTCCGATGGATCCCCAACTTAGTCCGAAATCCCATTCCAAGAGCCCAGCCCCAACCCAATCCCAGTCCCAGTCCCAGTCGCAATCCCGAATCCAAATGCAACCCACAGCCAAAATGAGAGGCGTCTGCCGAGCTTGAGTTTCGGATTGAGAGAAAGGCCTCACGTTTGTTTTCGCTGGATATTCTCCCACTTCCTCGACGGTTTGCACTCATTAGTCTCCCACAACGTGAATTAAGATAATCTGCCAGTCGGACTTGGTCCTGGGGTTTGGGGCACTGTATATTGGATACTGTATACTGGATACTGGGTAGTGTGCTCTGGGTTCTGGGTTCTGGGCTCTGGGTTCTGGACCACGGTTTCTGAAAATGGAACTCTGGCTGGGCGCTTGTTGTGCAAATGAATTGTTGCTGATTTCGTTTGAACGATTAGCGCCAGCTTGCCCGCTGCCTCTTCGATCTGTCTTGGCCAGATTTGGACGGGAATGCAAATGGAAATAGCCCGGCTGGCATGCTTAGCAATTAGACTAATTGCATGGCCCCAGCCCCCATCTTTCAGGTCCTCAACTAGCTGCAAATGTCTGCCAGCACACAGGGAAAAAAGCCTAAGAACTGGTCAAGTGAATGCGTTTTGCTTGACTGGTCTGTCAATGTTACACTTCGCTAGAAGAGCAGGTATTATTGCTATATTTTTTGAACTAAGTATTGTCAAACACTTAATACTGAAGCTGTTCAGTGTTGCACAAGTCTAAAAAAACTACAATTATTTTATTTTTATTAAAATCAGCTAAATGAAAGACAAATAAACAAAATAAAATTTAATTTATCTGGTCTATCAATGTGACACATTGCTAGGAGAGAAGTTCTAATGCTATATTTGTATAATTTGGTTTGAGAACACTGAACTATAGTGCTGTAGAACTCTTAATACTGAAGCTGTTAAATGTTGCACAGGTGTAAAAAAAACCGAATTTTTGTATTGTTTTTTAAATAAACTAAATGAAAGACAAAGTAAATTAAATTTAAATAAAGCATATAGTTTATCTTATCACTAAGGAACTTGCGATTTCAAAATATACATAAAAATACAAAACCAATTAACTTGTATCTATGATTTCCATTGTCGTGATGCAAGTAATTTCAACTTAATGATATACAAAGGAATTCAAATTGTTTTTAAAAGTTTTGAAGGCTCTATAAAAAGTGTTACAGTTGTTTTTGTTGTTTTCCCGCCTCCAGGTTTACTTTTTGTGCCCTTTCACCTGAGTGCCAGGCATTCAGATATTCAGGCATTGCGCATACGCACTGTGCGCCCTGCACCCTGCAGCTTGCGCCTATTGCAATATATGCCTGCAGATTGGTCAGTTCAAACACTGACATCCGGGGGCGCCACAGCCCCTGCCGCCCCCCCTTGAAAACCCCTCCCCCGCCACTGGCGCACACATGCCACTCGAATGATGGCTCTGTGCATGCGTCGTTTGGGCTGAATCCGCATGGGTTGGAGGCGTCCAGTGGCGGGGTGGCCGGGAGGGGCGGCTTAGGCCAGGCCTGGCCACCCAGTGGTGCAGCAGATGCAGGGGCGCAGAGGGAAAGGGGGCAGGGCTGCGTCAGTAGCAACGCCTTCGCATCAACCAGGACACCCAGAAGCATTCGAAAGAGGCAAATGCTGCAGCCAAGGGGTACGAACAATTGGTCATCGCGTTGGCACTGGGTGGATGGAACTCTTTTTATGAGAACTTGATGAAGATTACTAGAATATTTAAGTTTAAATAGTATTACAATATTTAAGTTAATATAATAGGTTGTTTAAAAATAACAACAAAATAATATAACTAATTTATTTTGTAAATTGTATATAAATATTTTTCTTTTCTGTAATTATTTTAATGAATTGTCAATTTCATATAATATTTTCAAAAATAAAGGAATATTTTTTATTTGGTTTAATAATATATTTATTTATTTTCTTATAATTTCACAAAAATTAAAGCTATACTTGTGAAATCCTTTCAAAGATTACTAAATTTTAAATAATTTTACTGTTGTCATCGTCATTTGCTCTTACATAGTTTTCAAATTAATTATGAAACTTAGTAGAACAATAAAAACTAAATGCCTCTGTTATGCATTGGCACCAGATAATAAAATTACCAATTTGAGTATCTAGTATCTGTGAATTGTATCTGCGAATGCAATGGCTTGTATTTCCCAGTAAGAGTATTTTCCGCGCTCCATCGATGCGACTTCCTGTGCTCCTGATTGCTGTCCACCCAAGGCCCAGCTCTTCATTTTCCGACTCCCTTCATTTTTTTCGGCTTCGGGAAAGGAAGTGGGTGGCGCGGTGGGTGGCTGGGTGCTATAGTCAGTCATCAACAGCAGCGGCAAGAAGAACAACAACAGTTGTCGACGTTCAGCTGCAGTGGGCTGCATATGTATCTGTGAGCACGAGTATCTGCGAGTGCGCCCGGGTCCTTTCCTTTCCATTTAGTTTTCCCTGTTTTTTGCCTCCGCCCGGCCACGTTGTTGTCTGGCTGGCAGGACCTGGCAGGATGCCTTTTGCCTGCTGCTGCCTTTTGGCCTGATGATTAATCGAATTAGTTTCTTTCTTTTTGTTTCGTGTGTTTCACTCTGCCGCCGCCGCCCCCCCCCCCCCCCTTTCCGCACCCCCGCAACACGCGCTCCTTTCATTTACATTTTCTTTTGCACTTTTCCAGCGTGCATATATTTTTGTGTGTGTCTGAGTGGGGGGAAAAGGGGTTTAGCTGACCAACTGCGTCCGGTTGGAGATTTTTTGGCAGTGCTGGCACAGAGGAGAAACCGAAAAAAAAATGGAGAGGAATCCACATTTCCATCCTGACGAAATGAAAGCCTCTGCCAAAGGGGGGTCGCCTTTTTTTTAGAAGGGGGCTTGCTGTGCTGCTGCGATGCTTTGGGGCAATAACTGCAAATTGCATGGGCGGCACTCAATTTCTTCCCGCTTTTCCCCCCACCGCTTTTCCCCCACCGCTTTTCCCTTGTCTGTGTTTTGGTGTTTCATTTGATTTGCTGTGTGTTGTGTGTGCTGTGTGTACTGTGTGTGTGCGGAGATGGCAAACGCAATAAGAGCATCAAAGTGCACACACAGAGAGCATCCACTTGCAGCTCGGTAGGTTTTCATTTTCATGCCATTGCCAGCGACGTCCTTTTTTCCGCCTTCCGCCATCCGCTCTTCCGCCCCACCCACTGGCAGGCCACCCACTCTTTGTTGTTTCCCGCTGGCCTGCCATTTCCAGCGAATGACTGTTGCATAAACGTCGTCTTTGTGTTGTCCTTGTTGCACGGTGCAGCCTCTCATCGATTGCCATTGGCGTCCCCGGTCCACATGTGGCATGGGCGCTGCTCCTTTGGGGTCCTGCGATGGTGGACGGCAGGAGCTCGCCGCCCGGAAGTCATAATGGAACTAATTGCTCGGCCTCGCCTCTGCATCCAAAGCTTCTAATGTGATTTCTGCACATCTGTATTAAGTAGTGCCCCTTTTTCTTATCATAACATTGTTTATTTTCCTCTCCCATATAAATGGCACTCCTGGCCCAATTTTCCTCTTCTAATTAGTTTTTAATTGGATTGTGTTTCCTTTTTTACTTTCACTCACTTAATGCTATTAAATCTGATATTTTAAGAACAATATTGAAATATTTGAGAATCCACTTTTTCCATATTGTATTAAGATTTAACTGCGTTTTTTTTAAGCAACTTAAAACTAATTTAAGACCTAAAGATACTTCTTCTTGTAAATACTATTACTCATTTTTTATTTCAATAAATTTATATTTCCGTGTTGAATATCTAATCGTTTTGTGAATATATATACTATGTATTTTTAATATTTTAAAACTCTTTTGCACAATTCACGATAAGAAGATACATTATCTTGTAAATATTAGTATTTATTATTTATTTATTTATTATTTATTAGTAACTCTCCAATAGAATAGATTTGTATTAATTCGATGAGAATAGTTACTATTTCTTAAATATTTAAAATAATTGTAAGCACCTTAAGACATTTTTATAACTTATTTTTTAATATTTAAAAAACTTTCTTCTATAGGTTTAATCAACTGTTAATACTTACAATTCCGAATTTATGAAAAAATATAGTTCCTTGAGTATTTTAAATATTTTAAAATACATACCATTTCTTTTGAATATGAAAATGATTAGTTTTACGAAAATAAATAGTTTTTTAGGTATTTTAAATATTTTAAAATACAATTCAAGTTATTTTGAGTCCGAAAACATCTTTGAAAAGCTTTAATAAATCCAAGGCCCTTCCTCCCCCTTCTGGGCATAGAGGAGGAAACTCCCGCAGCTCCTTGGGCGCCCCCTACAAAAGGGGTTGCCCTGGCCCCCCCATCGGCGCCCCTTTCGCCCATTCAAGTGACAGGGGAGCCGAATAGAGGGGCGGCGATGGAAAGTGTGGAAACGTGCTAAGCACATTTCATGCAGCTAAGTAAGGATATTAATATGCGTCCTTGCAATGCACACGCACCGAAGGACGCACAGGGGCGGCGACAGGGGGGGGTCGTGGCAGGGCGCAGGCGGTTGCATAACTGCAAAGGGTCCCGGCCACTTTGCGTTGCGTTTCGTGCGGCAAGCAAATGAAATTGCAATGAAAATGAAAATCTAACGACGACACCGAAGACGAAAATGTGGGGTAAAAAATGAAACGATATCCTTGAAATATAAAGGGGGGTTGGCAGCAGCTCAAGGAATGCAGGCCGCTGACACCAAGAACAACACCGAGGGTCCTGGTCGCCCCATCTCCAGGAGGGCAGGCGAACATCATTCATTTCACCCCTCGTGCTGGGGATTAAGGTTATTTCAAGGATGCCGCTGCAGCTACAAAACTCCCTAAAAATAGGGGAAAAAACAATAAGGGGAGTGAAAGACCCAGAAATACAGCTGAAGAAAAATTCTCCTTTTGCGCGTAAACATCATCAAAATTCATCAATCTCTGCCAAAACTTGGGAAAAACTTTGCGTCCTCCCACAGAAATAAGACGAATAGAAGCCAGGCTTGGTCGATATAAGTGCCCAACTTGCCGATGACTTTTGCAAATTTATATTTTATTTATTACTTAAAATTTAGGGAGTTTTCCAAAGGATTTTCATTTCTGCAAGCCAATTAAATCATTTATGTTTTACTATTTATTGCCTAATAAAGCCAGTTGTCTTAAATATTTTCAGCTTTTCGTTTATAGAATCTAAATTTAAACAAAATTTGTGGGGCTGTTCAATCATTATAAATTCCTGTAGCTATTTTTCGTAGTACCCTCCCCAAAAAAATGGCAAATTTAACACAAAAAGTTTATACCCATGCCGCACCATCGGAAAATGTCACTCGCTCTGCGCTGTAAGATGTGTGTGCTCGGCGAGGGGAGCTCAAGACGGAGTGGGTAGTGCCTGGAAAAACGGTAATCAGTGGGCTTGGGGGGTCCAGAAATAAGGAAAAATTGGATGGGCAGTGGGGGCGGGGGCTGGGGCTGGGGCTGGTGCTGCGGCTGCATTTTGGCATTTAAGCGCAACGACGCGTGCAGCACGCAGGACGATGGAATGATGCCATGGTATACAGAGCTCACCAGACGAGGACGACCAGAATCCCGATGCAGCTGGAGTCCCTCTGCCCCCCTCCCTTCTCCCCTCCGTCTGCAGGTCCTGATGAGCCTGATGAAGGACATGCCGACCCACGCGCCTTGGCATTTCAGTCCCGTATGCAGGGAGGCAGCATCGCCTCCTTGGGCCGCCTCCTCTAGAGGCACGGCCAAAAACAAAATTATTCCTTTTTTAGTTTTAAAATGTGCGAAGTAAATATTAAATTATGCGAATATATCCTTATATGCAATTAATTTATATTTATTAACTTATTATTATTATTGTAGCCTTTAATTTTGATTTTAAAAGAGCTAAATTATTTTGAATTAAAAAATAAATAATTAATTATTATTAATTAAAAGTACTTAAGACAAATCTGAAAAAATGTGAACTGAATTAATAAAAATATCCATGTTATAAATGTTTAATAAAGTTAAATTAACTGAAATACATAAGACAATTACCAAATCTTGAAATTAAGGAACTAAAGTATCAAAGTATTTAAATTGTTTTAGAACTTTCTTAAATACCAATCCACCGGACAATACAAAGGACACTTAATTTTAACCTTATAAAAAACAAATTAAGAGAATGTTTACTAAAATACTACTTCAAAATGATCCTTTAAGCTGCATTTTAAATGTTTGTATAGAATTTATTTAAAATATAAAAAAGAAAAACCAATCTTAGCTTTAGGTTTCAAAGCAATTTTTTATAAATATATATTCAAAACGTAATGAGTATTTTTTTAGGTTCAATTATTTACTTATTACTTTATTTTTTGTCAAAATTATAATACGATTTACCCCCACTTTTCCCAGTGAGCCTCTTTTTCTCGTCCTCAACGTCCTGCCGTTGCTCAGCGATAACCTCAATTTTTGGCACCCTGGCCAACAAAACATCCTGCCCGGCCCCTCCGAGCCCCTGCCCCCCCTCGATCCTACAGAGATTTTATGCCAGCTCCTTGCAGTTTTCCTTTATTTTCCTTTTTTAGTTATTTTCCTCCGTCGCCTTTTTTTCTGGCTGCTTTCCTTTTATTTTGCCTGATAAAACTCTTTTCATTTTGTTGTTTGTTGGGTTCGCTACGTCCTTTGCCTTAACGCTTTTAACAGTAATGACGAAAAAGTGTCAGCGTCCTCGACTCGAAGGATAATAACAAGTATGGACAGCCATAGACGCCGTTTTCCGCCCACCCCCTCCCCACCTTTCTTGGCCCATTCCTTGGCTTGTTTTTCCACTCTTTGTTCTGGTTCGATGCTGTTTTTCCCCCGCCCCTGCCCCGCAACTCGTTGATGTTCTTAATTGATGAAGAAATTTGGGATGCGACAAAAAAAAGAAATAATGCCAAAATAAAAAGGACGCCAGCACGAAATAGACAAGAAAGTAAGTATTGGCCAAGGAAAAAAAGGCACTGATAGGTCTTGAGTAGTTGCCACATCGAAAAGTAGCTCACAGCTTATGTAAGTATCTACATCTAGTCCATCAAAGATTACCAAAAATGGGCTGCCATTTGTATCTTTTACTAGAAACCTACAAGGTGACAAGGCTAAACCGGATACAATATAATTATTTTTTGTATTTTTGCCCAAGAAGTTTTCAGGCTTGCAAAAAATGTTAAATAAAATATTTAATAACAAACAAATAAATAAATAATAAACAATACATATATATGTATTCTTCTTTGTTAAAAAAAAACCATACTGCATTTTCTTGATTTGTATCTCCTTTCGGTTAGCTGCTTTCGGTCTTTTATCCTGAATCGCCACTCAGGTGCTCGTCTGTCTATCAGAAATTACCTGGGTTCCTGTAATCTTCGCACTTTGCACGCCTTTTATTTATTTATTTCCCTTGCTCCTTCACTTTTTTTGCATTCGCTCAGTTTCAATTTCACACAAATTCTGCCTAATCTATGTAAATGCGATTAAACGCTTTCCGAAAAGCACTGGAGCCGGGTGACGAGCAGGACGCTCGGCGGAGGGCAGGAGACCGGAGTCGGGAGCGGGGGACTGGAGACTGCAGGTCTGGAGGGTCAGGAACCAGTCCTCAAGTTTAATGGGCAAAGCGTTAATGAACACGAAGTTGAACGCGACGCTGACGATGGCTCAGTGAGCAGCGAGCAGCCAGCAAGGTGGCCCAAGGAGTCCCCTCCGATCAGCCCCTCGGCCAGGGTGACCCCTCCAGGACACTGGAAAAAATTAACATTCGTTTTTTGTAACCCTGAATAATTCTGGTACTTTGCAAAATAAATATAAATTCCTTAAGCTTTCTTTTCTGAGGGGCTCAGTCAAAAAAAGGTGGAAAATGTTTTTCTATGATTAGGTACAAACAATTTAAATTTAATTAAAATTTATTTAAAAAAAAAAGGTTTCCTACCCAAACGAATTTTATTAATATCCATAACCAAACCTTAGGTAGATCAAAATACAACCTTAATTTTATAACATTTTACTATGTTATATTAGTTATGATATTATTTGATGTCATGTTATGTTTTTTTATTATTATGAAATTTGGTATCTAAAATAAAAATATAACTAAATATTCTAGTAGAATATGGAACGAATCTTATTTTTATTATTTTTTAAAATAACTAGCAACTATTAAATGAGCCTGAACTTAGGGTTTTATTTAGAGGTTGTGTTTAATAATAAATAATAAAAAAAGCTTGCCAATTATTAAATGCCCCAACCAGAATCTCGAACTGGCCGCCTTTTCGCTCAGTGTGCCGCCAGGACTTGCGTGGCTGTGTTGCCGAGGTGCAGATGGCAGTGGACAATGCGCATGCGCAACGCATGTGTCTTGTTTGATTTGAAGATTTCACGGAAATTGTGCCCGAAACCCGGCTTCAGACGGGCGAAAAAAAAAGTGAGGAGAAAACAGCGGTTGGCAGTTCTCAGTTTGCAGTTTGCAGTTTGCATTTCTGCGAGATCTGCGAGCTGGAGCTGGAGCTGCATTCAATTTATGAACTGGCACACAACTTAATTACACATTCATCCAATTAAAGTGTGCAAAATGCAATTCATCATCATCGGGGGCAGCCGGGGCGAAGGGGACCGGGGAGTCGGGCTCCGAGGGGCAGATCGCCCGTTATGGCCAAGTTCTGTGGCCAAGTTCTAACAGCAATTAAATGCATTGCAGGTGCAGCTGGAGGTCCCAGCAGCAACTTGTTCGTTTCACATGCAAGCGGCGCGTTAAATGCTCATCTACATACGGACACATGGACGTGTGGCCACCAACACAAAGACATATGTACTGCATGTGCATATGCATAGGTGCCTATTGGAAGTGCATTTCTCCGGCTTTTTCCGGGGAAGTGCCGGCGGTGGCGGCTTTCAGTATACCTATATATTTCGCGGCAAGCCGGCGACTCAATCAATCGGGGGACTCACTGGCGACAGCTGCCTGCCACTTGGCACTTGACATTGGTGGAAAGCCTTTCTTTTCGCCACAGCAAAAGTGAAATTATAATATCTCAAATGGATCTCTCATATTTAGGTGGAATTCCGTTCCATTAGAATCTTATTTAAAGCAGAAAGGGTATTCTAAGTCTGGAAAGGCAATGAAATAGATCTCCTATATTTAGGTGATAAATATTATTACAAAAGCATTTTTGTATCAATTAAAATCGTTAAACACAGCAAAAGTGAAATGATAAGTTTAGAATTTTATTTAAGTCCAGGAAGAAAGTTTCAAAGCCGGAAAGTCATTTATGTAAATGGAACTCTAAATATTTAGGTAATATATATTATTACAAAACCATTTTTGTATTATTCCATTCCATTAAAAAGATTAAAGACACATTAGTAATCGTAAAACATTTACCTCATCCAAAACAGCATTTATTTTTTTTTGTGCTAAAAATAGTTTTGTAAACAATTTGTCAGCTTTTTTGATGATATGATATACTAGATCAATGTATAAATATTTTTTTTAATTTTCTAACAAAAATATAACGGTTATGTTGGCATTTTCACTGTGTTTTTTCAAAACCAAGCGTTCAAGGAAAATAACATTTACCCCAAAATGATTTATTTTTTGCAAGAAATTGCATTGTAAAACAGTATAAAACCAAATTAGAACATTGAAACCCTTTTATTGCAACTCCCTACCGTTTCCTAAGTACCTTGTTTTAATTTCCCCACCCTACCTCCCCATTAAACCCCACTTAAGGCCTACATATCACTGGTGCGTTTTCCCTGCTCGCATTGCCCGCGGCTGGATCCATTATAAAACCATCCATCGGCCGTTTATCATGATCAGCCCCCGCCAAATGGACCCCATTTGAGATCCCAATAATCTGCACTTTCTGGGAGATGCGGTTGGGAGTGGGAGTGGGGGGCACATGGAATCCCGGCTAATTGCCAAGGCAAACAGAGCAGCTGGGAGCACTGTGATTACGGCCAGCCGCCTATGATTGAACAATCAAACACGCCTACCCGAAAACGCCCACGGCCTGGGGGCGAGTGCACCGAGGGCCCACTGTACCGGGTAGTACGTTAGACGCACTCTGCCAGTGCTAATTACAGGGGGCTGGGCTGTTTTTTGTTTTGCCCAGATATAGGGCCTGGTAGTGGTAATGGCAATGGCAAGACGGTACTACCACATAATCACGGGTTTGGGCCGCAATGAGTGCGTCAAGAGCGGTGACGCTTCCGCCTTGCCAAGCTGTCTCGCCTCTGCGAATTTAATTGCCCCCTCGGCGTGTGCGTGGGCCTCGGAGCCACCATCTCGTGACCGCTCACGAGGATTGCAGGCCTGCCCCATCCCTAGCGCCCAGTCGATCACGCACCTCATAAACGCAGAGTGCGAACAACCGCAGACTTCGGCCACGAAACACAGAGCCATCAAAATGCAGGGTTACACGCAGAAAATATTAGATATAATTGGAGTTTTAACAAAGAACCCTCATGTTTCTTTCGGGAACTTTAGCCCAAACAGTTTCTAATTGAAACTCAAATGCATCTGAGAAAAATTCCATAATAGAAATATATAGGCAATCTGATATATTCAAATTTAAGGAAGTAAAATACTATTAAAAAATATTTGTTTCTGGAACTATACATTTAATATTATTTTAAAATCCATATTTTTATATAATAATCATTCTCAAACATGCTTACATGATGTGGTTTTCTATTAATCAACATTAATGTTTTTGTTTAAACGATGTTTCAAGTATATCTTTTAAATAAATATAACTTTACATTTTACAGTAAAAGTCATAATTAATTATAAAAATCACCCTCAAACATTCCTATATGATGATTAAACTTGCTTATCTATTAATCACTATTGATGTTTATATTTTGATAATATGTTTAATAATGACATTCATGGATATCTAGAACTATCAATAATATTATTTACAACACTTTTAACTTTAAAATATACCACACATTTTCATTTACTATTCATAATGTAATCAATAATCATCCTCAAACATTATTTTATAATGACTTACCATTCATGTTCCTATTTTGATGATGTATCCCGGAAATCTTGGCAAAAGTTCCTTATATCTAATGATCTCTAGTCCCCGCATCTCCATAACTTTTTTCTCAGTACCCCAGCCGGAGAATCAAGTGCAACTCCAACTCCACTGAGCTGAACTAAACTGCACCGAATGCCTGTCTTAGGGTTTCCGCTTGGATTGAGTTATTAATTATGTTCCGCACCTTCCCACATCGCAGTTGCCCCCCTGGAGAACGCCCCTGACTTCGCTGCCATTCCGTTCTATTCACTCCTATTTTGTTTTCATTCCGTGTCCGAAGTTGCTGCGAGTTGAAATGAATGTGGTAAGCAAAACATTAACTTGGCCGTCATTATTGTTGGCTCGGAGCGAATTACGTTCTTTAAGTGAGAAAAATTGCAATTTAATCGCGATTATGATGATGATGATGATGATGGGGTCCGCAGATGAACATGGCATTGGAGCTGGGTATGATGATGAAGGCTCTTATTTTCGCTGCGAGGAGAAGTCCAGGTTGTCTGGATTGCACTTTTTTTCATCTCGAGCCAAAATGAAGAATGCACTCAATGACGTAATGAGTGACGTAACAGATGTAGCTGGCGGGGCAAAAAAGGAGCAGGAAAAATAAGCAAGGATAGTGAAGGGTTAGATTAATTAAGCCAGCTACTTTTTGGGAAGCCTGAAACTACGCTAATGTTCTTAAAATATATCTATAAATCGGGTCATCTGAGATTGACGCATTTCGCAGTGGACTCCCCATGGTCGCAAATCACAGCCCAAGCCCAAACCCATGCCATTCTTCTGTCAAATACAATCCCGAGTGGTGCAAAAAATATTTCTAATAGTTTGGGTGGGTGGAATTAGGAACTGATGTACTGTGTGTAGGAAATGCCAAAAAAGGCAATAGAATTCAGCAGATTGTGAATAAAAAGATCTTACTAATTTACGACAACAATATATAAAATGAAAGCTCTAAAAAAAGTTACTTGGTTGGAAATAAAACTTTTCAGAATGCTTATTTTGTGCGAAACGTTGGACACTTCAGGTAAGAAAGCCCATAGATGTCAGATTTTTTAATTTATGTATACATATAATATATCAGAAACAAATATTATATGTGGTTTTTATTTTTAAAGGATTAGAGAAAATAAAAAACTTTTTATTTCTGCCTGCAAAAAGGTTTATAAGGTGTAAATTAACTAAATTGGAAAAAGAAATGCCACATAATCGTGGTATCCCATTAAAAATATCAATCATAAATAAAAACATTTGCTTAGACACAATAAAAAATGTACAAAATATATAAAACTGTATTGACTAAAATAATTGCTTGTGAGAAATACAGCTTAGACTATTGGATACCCTACCCCAGTAACCGAAACTCAGCATGTCAGTGCGTCTAATTTAACTTTTTCTATTACATTGCACATTGGCCCCATGCATTTGTCACGCCAAAGTCAGAACGAGAAAAAGGGGGAAATATTCCCGGATGGAGGAGGAAGTTGGGGGTGGGGATCGTGGGGCTCCGGATCCTTGGGAGACGCTGACATTCTTTCAGCCCCCTCCGCAGTTCGCATTTACTGCGACTGCCATTTTAACGCTGCGTCATTGTGTGACATTTTGCGTGGGGGTCGAAAGAGGACGGGGGCTGCGGGGCGGTTAAGTTTGCCTTACTTAACTTAACCCCAGTCAGCCAGCCCCACAGCCACACACACACATACACCAAGGAAGTGGGGGAAAAGTTTTAACCCATTTTGCGCAAACAAACGGACGGACAAACAAGCGACAGAGGGTTAAAAAATTAGGTCAACATGGCTGCGTGAAGATGGCCAACACTCAGGGAGACGGGGCTGGCCACTGGGACAGGGATTCAAATGCGGGGCGTCCATATTCGCCGCTTTTATTTATCTTATTTTATTTTATTATGCTCCGTTTTATTGTGCCGCTCCATCTGCTTGACCTTAAAGTGATGAAGTTCGACAACGTCGTCCAAAGTGGCCAAAAGCAGCTGGGAAATCTGCGGCAAGAAAAATACCTGGGAGAAGGAAAAGTGTTTAGGAAAATGCACTAAGCGTTGGTAAACTTTTTCCTAGGAAATAATGTTCATAATTAACTTAGATTTAATAACAGCATTAAAAATAATATTATTTGGCCATAATATTTAATATTTATCATACATATATTTCTCTACAACTTTCATTTATTACACTTTTTAGTATCTGTGAAAATCAAAATATTAGAACTCATATCAGGGTATAAAACTTTGATTTTAATATAAAGTTCAAGTATTAAATACTTTTCATTGCCATTATCAATTGAAAAAATTATTAAAGTACAATTAGTACCATATTTTCTACCTTAATTTAGGTATTTCAAGATTAAATTATGCTGTTTATATATAAACTAATATTATTAAATAAAAAAAAGAAATAGGGTTTTTTTTTTATAAACTATAAATTACTTTTTTTCACTATTTTATATTAGTGACAGAAGAATTTTTTAATTTCTTGTTTTTTTAAATATTTTTTGGTTAAAATTAAAGGCTAATCAACGTTGGAAAAGTAATAAATTTTGTTGAGTAAAATTTCAACTTAATATTTCATATTATTAAATTGTATGTTGCATTGTCTCACAGTGATAATTTTCCTTGTGTGAGGGAAGGGGAAAAAGTAATTACAAAAACTAGGGCCGCCTGCCAAACAATATGATTTGTATCTTCCGCAGAAACACAACTGAATCGAGTCAAGTTCGAATGGGAGCCATGAATTAAATCGCCAAGTTTGGCTCTATTTTGCTCTATTACGCTATTACCACCAGATATTCCCCGATCCCCCTGCCAAGTGCCGGGCAACTTGAGAAGATGTTGGCCCGAGTGGCGAAACGGAGCTGCAGTTGGCCCCCGTCAACTTGGCTCAGATTGCTTGGCCCAAGGGCGCTAAGTTGGTAGCTTCCTCCCATGTCATTTGCACACTGACAAGTTATTAATTAAAGTAACCTCCGTTCCCACTCCCTTCGCTCTTCCCCCCCGTATTCCCTCTGTTTCATTGGTAAAAATCAATACTTTTTGGAGTGAGTCGCCTGCCCCTGGGGATCTTGGCATCTTTCAGATGATCCTAACTTGGGCGGAAAATTATCTGCATTTTTCTCAGCTGCTTGCAAAGCCGAGACCATCAAAATAAACTGAACACCCGCATGGCGCAGCCTCAAATAAAATAAAATCTCATTTACCTGCTTCATATGGTCACATTTTCTCTAATTCTCTTCACCCTATATGCACTGGAAATTTCTTAATAATAATATTTTATAATGGATACTCTAATAATGGGAAAACTAAGACCCTTATATGCAAATTATTAGTTTGTGACATTTATTGTGAAAATATCTTTGAAGTTCTTAAATATTAGTATTAAATGTTTGCTTCAAAATAACACTTTGTTTAAATAGAGAAAAAAATGGGGGAAAGAAATAAAAAAAACAAAGTAATTAAAATTAGGAAAGAAGGTTCAAAAATGATTAAATTAATTAGAAAATACATTTATTCTGACTAACGCCATTAGGTATGCTACACTTTTTGTAGGCTAATTTGGTATATTATATTATATATATTATATCGATGATACAATTTGAATCAAATTTGAATAAATAAATACAATTTGAATCAAATATTTTAAGGACTTATGTCTTTTCGACTGATATCTGACATTATATTACGACTTATTGCCTATTTGGATATATTTCTTTGGTATTTTTAGTGTTTTAAAATTTTGCTTACGGTGTGCGTATTTTCGTGCTCATCCTGGCGTATCCTGGCCAAAAGTTCAAATACGACAACGGTGCGGTCTGAGGGCTCTGGCAAAACAAACGAAACTTAATTAACAAAAGGAAAAAACCGGGGGCAGTGGGCGTTCGAGGGCAATTCCAGACCTTTTTGGGTTCGTTTCGGACTCGGATTCAGATTCGGATGTGGACTCGGGGACTCGGGGCCTCGGGTATCTCGGCAGCCGGATTCGGCGGGTTGGCCAGGTTGCCGCGCTGCCTCGTTGCCTGGTTGGCCACTCCGCCCAGTCCCGGGCCGTCTGGGATTCCCCGGACGGAACTATATCAATGCGTATATCTATTGGCCGTGTGCTGGCTGAGTGGCCGGGGCCGGGGCCGGGGCCACACATGCAAAGCCGGTGGCTCCTGCTTTTTTGCTCCTTTGTCCGTCTGCGAATGCGGATTTTTGGGCCCATAATCGATAGCCCACCCCGCTCCCCCCACACACACACCTCACACCTGGCTGGCGCTTCGGAATTTATTGCATTTTGTGTTTGTTTAGAGCGATTGCCATGTCGCGACGAGCGCGCCAATGGATTCGATACAGACGTGCCCAGGTACAGTTGTGCTCGGGCAGGTAAGTTCGGCCAGGCGGGCGAAAATTGATTCGTCCTGCCAATGAATGCGTGTCGGGAGGGGGTGGTGGTGCGGAGACGGAAACTTTAACCAAGGATATTCGCATTTATCTAGCTTTCAGTCCACATATAGGTACTTTCTAAGCCAAAACATTCCTCAAAAATGCATTATTAATCAAGATTTTAGCTGAATTTAAATTGGACGAATATTCGTTGGGAATATCCTTTCTTATATTCATAAAAGACTTTATCATTTCATGCCTAAAATGAGATATGGTATTTGTTTTTAGGAAAAATAAAAAATATCTTTTGATTGAGCCTTTGGAACTTGCGTATTTTTTTCTTAAATAATGAAACCCAATTTGTATATTTTAACCATAAGCCTAAAACTTTTTAATAAACTGTCACAAATTTTTTATTAACATCTAAGTACTGTATTTTGTTTTGTATAGTTTTGATGATCGTCTCAAACCCAATATTCAAAGTGCAATCATTCTATTTGTAAACATTTCGTTATCTAAAATTATTTATTAAGACTTGCTAATCTGTAATTGTTAGTTATTTTATTATTCTAATTTTTATTACGTTTTTGAGATGATTTTATCCAACTCTATTAAAATTTAAAATATTTACAAAGCACACATTTGCCTAAGTCCCCCTAAAATATATTTATTTATTTCTTGATTATCTATAGTCTAAATTATTTCTTTAAAGTAATATATTTTTAATTTTAGTGAGGTTTTAGTATTAGTAACTTTATCCTCGATTAAAACTTATGTACTCAAGAGCATATATTTGCTTAGTGACCATAAATCCCCCCTAATGATGTGAATAACTTTCACTTTGGTTGATTCCCGTGTCTGCCCACCCCCGAAAATACCGTTCGCCGAAAACGCGGAGTAATTAACCCGCAAAATATGTGAAAGGGGAAATGGTCGCGAAAAATTGCATATTAACTTCGGAGGGGTCATCACCCCCCCTCGCTCGCCCCTGACCCACGACCCCCGCACCTCGCTGCCTCTCGCTCCCACACACGATTAGTTTTCGTAACTTATACTAAAAACTTTTACGACTGCGACGTCGGCTGCGCGGCAGCGCGGCCAGCGCTGGCTGTTAACAAGCTTAAAGCCTCATTTATGCCGTTATGTCCACCCGCACACTCACACACACACACACACACACGCACGCATGCCATCTCTCTCTGGCTCTCAGCCGGCCCTCTCTTTCCGCCCGGTACTTGCCTCTCTTTCGAATGTGCTTCATCAATAGTTTTTAATATTTTTCATTTGCTTTTTGCGCTTGCCCACGGACAAGGAGGAGAGAAGACACTGAACGGGGGAGAAACGAAAAATAACAGTAGTTTTACACCCCACGCCTGCTTTCTCCCGCCTTCGGCTTTCTTTTTATCCCTCTTTTATAGCCTCCCGCTCGGTCACGTTTTATTTATCCCACTCCCCACTGCCCTTTCCCCCGGCCCCGCTATCGTCTCTTTCCTCCAGCACCCCGCACTTTCTTTATGTCTCCGCTCACCCTACCGTTACGTTGCACCCTTGCGCTCTGCCAACTCCCACTAATAACCGCCGGCTCCCGCTCTCTCTTTCTGGCGCCCCTTTCTTCCCCTTTCTTCGCCTTTCTGCCCCTTTCTTCCCCTTTCTTCCCCTTTCTTCGCCTTTCTTCCACCTTCTAAGTCCCTCTCAGTCTCCGCTCTGCCGCTCCCCTACTCGCCTCCCAAAAAAACTCTCTCCCCAACACCTCTCTGCTAACCCTATTTTCACCCCCTATTCTTCTCCGCCTTCTTCTTCTTCCTCTTCTGCTTCTTCTGCTGCTTCTTCTTCTTTTCGGTGCGCCTCGCATCAATAATCCCCAAAAATTTTTACAGGAAAGGTCGACGCCAACGTCGACGACGGCAGCAGCGCCTTTTTACGCGCCATGTCCGAAAAAGCCCGAAGAGGAAGCGAGGTGCAGGGAGAGGGTGCCGCAGAATGGGGCAGAAGGGTGGGGGGTGCTGTACTTCTGTGGCAGTGTCCAGTTCGGCGCACCAATCCCAACCGGCGCCTCCACCGCCTCCGCTGCGTAGGCGTGGCCAGTGGGCTCAACTGCGGCTGCGAATGCGTGCGGGGGGTGGGGTGGCTGGGCGCTGCAGGGGCGCAGTGTCAGGAGTGTTGGCGGGGGGGGGCTGGAGGGGGTGGCCTAACACCCATTGCAACGTCGAACGTTGTCGAAGTTTCGTGGCCACGTGCGCCGGCTCAATGCCTCTGCCGCTCTGCCGGCTGCGCAGCCAACGTCGCTGCCAAAAATCGTACACTCAACAACTTACAACCCCCTCCCCCAAGGCGCCCACCCACCCCCTTTCACTACGCCCACACAAACAAACAGCTGGTCAGCCTTGCACTCGAAGGCAGGCCAGCTCTCTTTCACTTCCGAAATTGCACTCGCCAGTCTCTTACCCATCGAAAGGCACTCGTTTTCCACTACCGCTTGCACTCAATTCTTCGCCGGCCTCTTTTCTCCAAGTCCTTGCTATCAACTTTCTCTTCTGGTCAAGAACTTACACTCCTGAGCTAGCCCTCCATCTCATCTCAAGACTCCACTTTTACTTAGCTTGCTAAAGGCCTCGTATTACAGCTTGCAAAGGCCTGTCTCTACTTGATTTTCTCTTACCCCACATTAAAATTTAACTTCTGGTTAAATCTTTTCCATATTTCCTAACCCTTCCTAAAAATGACTCTTCTGGCTAACACTTTCTTGTGTAGATATATAGTTTCCTATTGTTCTTTAATCTTAAGGTTAACTTACTTTCTTCCGGATGAAAAAACTAACTAATGATCTTAAGAAAATGCTTCGGTGGTTTTTAACCCTTACTTTATTTTAAAATCAAACCATTTTAAGTGTTAGTTTAGTTTTTAACCTTTACTTACCTTTCAACTCAACCCACACTTTTCCTATTTGTTTTCCAAAACGCCTATTTCACTCGCACTCTCTTCCAATATTTCAGACTCGCATTTTCCCTGCAGCATGCACTCACTTCCTCGTTCTCGTTGCACTCAAAATGTAGACTGAGCTCGCTTTTCTCTGACTTTGACTTTTCCGACTGCACTCGCGCTCTCTATGTGCTTCTCTTTGAGCTGCAACGCCGACTGCGCTGCCTGCTGCGACGTTTGAGTGGAACTTCGATTGCAATTTAAGCTCTCGCGGCTGGACACTTTTCACTCTCATTTCGCGCTCAAGTGGCACTCTCTTTGTCAGTCGCTCTTAGGCTGCAATTCTTGAGCTCTTTGATGTGTTGATGCAACACCAAATGTTGCAAGCGAATCTCCTTTCAAAGGGAAAATGTTATGATAATATTTTTGACCATAAGATAAAAAAAAGATTTATTAAAAGACCATTTAAAATTAGTTATCTCAAATAAAAAAAAAAAAATGAGTTAAGGCCAAAGTAACATTTTGGCATCAGTTGAAAGGTCTCTAGATATTTTCTTCTAAAAAAATATGTTGCATATATAAGGGCGTTTTCGAAAATAATAATTTAATAACTTAAAACCTCTATAACTTTTTTTAAGCAATAAATATGAGCCAAGAAAAAAGCATTTTAAATGGAAATTGTTTTTAAATTTGATTACTGTTCGTATACCCCCTCCGCAGGAGCTGCAAGTCAATCCATCGCCAGTCAAATTACATGCACGTAACTCCACTTGGAATCAATTTGGCGCCTCATCGATAATGCAGCCAAACAAAATGGCGCCCATCGTCAAAACAAAGGTCTACCGTCTCCAAAACTTATCTTTAATTCATTTTTAATGGCACAACAACGCCGGGGAGCTTCTTGTTTGCTTTCAAGTGGTTTTCGACTCGATTCGATTTGGATCGTCATGTGCCTGCACTCCACTCCAAAAAAAAAAAAACGGAAAAGAAAAGACTGCCAGTTTACCTGCCATGTTAAATGTCGAATTATTTTGATGGCAGGCGGCAGTAAACAAAAAATAAATAGGCAATTAATTTGCCCTAATAGACATGAAGAGTCGGCGAGTAAACATTTTCCCCCAGCGGCTGGCAGCGGAAAATCGCCTGCCACTGCATCGCCTGTATAACTGTCCAGGAATGTTGCATCCATCCGCTGCATTCGGGGCAAGTATTCATGAGAGCGACTAAAATAAATAAATTATGGATAAATCGAACATTGATTGGAAAACGTCGGGGAAAGCGCTGAAAATGGAGTAAAGTTTGAGTCTCCTTGCTTCATTTCCTCGTGCAGGTCGACAATAACACTGTGATAAAAGTTAAAAAAACATAAGATTTTTAAAATTTAAAAAAGCTTAAATTATTATTATTTTTATTATTTTAAGACTAAATAAATGAATATCAATTGATGCTTTAAGTTTTTATCACCATTGAAAAAATGTATTTTCAACATTGCGTATGAGTAATATTATTTTATAATATATTTTTGTACAAATAAAAATAAATAATATATTTATGTGTTTATCTATTATTTTTTGTTATTTAACTTTCTATATATTGCTCTTAAATATATTTAATCTACAACAAATTATCAATATATATTGTTGAAGTTGTTTTAAGAAATGTGGATTATATAATCTTATCTTCCTATAACCCCTTAAGGAACTCCTCACATATATTGTTTTTTATCATATCTAAAACGATTTATCTATGAAAAGAATAATTAAGTAATCTGGCTTAAGTGTCTTGGCCAAAATGTGAATTCTGACTAGAAATCAGATTCCCTCTGGGAGCGTAGGTTCGAGTCCTACCGGCTTCGAAATGGTATTCGATTCATTTTTCATACAATAATAATATTATTTTTATTTAAATCCATATTTTTTTATGAAAATATAGCTTAACAAACCTATTGTTAATTTATTGTACTAAAGATTCTTGCTTTTGTTTTCAATATTTTCTTTCCAAATATTATGATATATATATCTGAAGCCCCTCTTTAATTTTCCATTTGCTCCCATTTTTGTTTTTCGCTTTTCATTTCCCTATCTCTGCCGGCCTTGCTGGGGCAACTAATTAAATGGAATTACACAGTCGTAATGCACTTTTCGTGTATTGACCGGCAGCTGGACAAGTGTACAGTGAAAACCACTCGAAGGCGCGGTGCAGCGCGGGGGTCAGGGCTCATGCAAAAGAGCGTTTCGTACCTGCCAAGTGGCGGTGAAGAGGGGGGAGGCTATGGCGGGGGGGCTCGATAGGAAAATCGGAGTGATTTGGGGGAAAACTAAACCGAGTCTCCGAAGGCAGCAACTTAACGCTTCAATAAATTTTCGCAGCCATGTCGCTGCTGCCATCAATAAGGCCCTTGAGCACGCCGCTCCCCTCGCCACCCCCTTCTGGGTGGGTGGCTGAGTGGTTTTGGGTGGCGGTGGGTGGCGGTTGGTGGCGGTGGGCGGCCGCGGGGTGGTGCATCTCCTTGGGCACGGAAATGCGTTAAGTTTGCGCTGCAGCACGTGACGCTGCTAAGCCAAAGCTGCTGCACAGCGGCACGCAGGGAACCCTGAAAACGAAAGATTGCAGTGGGCGGAAAGTGGGGGAAAGCGGGAAAATCAGTGGTGGCCCCCCACCAATGAGCCACCGAGCGATAAGAAGGACAAAAATTAATGGAATTTCTGCCTGTTTTTCTGTGTGTGTACTCTACTCTAAGGGGCACGCAGGCCACCAAGGGTTAATGCGTCTGGTCTAGAAGCTGGAAGGAAAAGGTGTTAAATAGCCTAATAATTTAACATTTTCAAAATTTAACTTAAATTTTAAGAGGTTTTTAAGTTATCATTCCAAGTTTTTGTTATAAATCTTTTATTTACTTAGTTTAAATTCGTACTTACTATGGTCTAAAATCGAATACAAAAATCTTGTATATAAAATTTCATAATTAATATCTATAATATTAAAACTAAAATCTAATATTTAAATCTAAATTCGTATACTGAATAATTTAAATCTCTTATCTAAAATTTAATTTATAAAATCTAATATCTCAATAATCAATACTAAAATCTAATATCTAAAATCTAGTATCTATAACTTTCATAAATAAAATCTATTATTAACATTTTTACATCTAAACTCTTATAATAGCTTAAATCTGTAGGCTTTATTTTTAGAACCCTTTCATTTAAATACCTTTTTGCAATCGAACGCATCGGGAGGCAAGGGCATGTGAAAAGTCTCACAACGAACCTCTAAATGCCGCTGCTTCCTTGGCCTTTTGCTGCAGCTCCTTGGGCCTGAGCCCACCCTATGCCCCCCCCCCCCTCTTTCCCTTCGCCACCCCCTCCGAATTTCCCAGGAGATGCAACTTTAGGGGGGATTTAGGGGGTTGCTTTCCTTTTGGCTGCTTCCTTGGGCTGCTTTTCAGTTCAGTTTGTTTTTACGACGGGCTTGGCGCAAAAAACAACACACACACTAAAAAAAGAATGCAAAGGAAGTAAAAACGCAGTCAGGTGGGGTGAGGGGGTGGGGCGAAGCGGACAGGGGCAGGGGCGGCCAAATAGGGGCGAAAAGGGGGTGGGGCAAACATCGTTTTTGGCTCCTGACTCCATCAGCGTCAGGCTTCTCCAACGCTTGTTGGATGTACGTGTCCTGGCAGCTGCTGGCTGCAGTTTTCCTTTGCCTTTCCTTGGTCCTTGCCAGTTTCGATTTTTCCACCACCGCCCCCCACTTACCCCTCCGCCCTTCCTCCACTGACGATATAAAATTCTTGTTGTACTTTTTCTTTTTTGGCCATCGTTTACGTCGGCAATTTTGCAGTTGATTGCAATTTTTCGGGGGCTGCGCCATTTTTTTTTCTCCCCCACCCCTAGTACGCCACCCCCCTCGCACTCCCCGCCCCCTTTGACGGCTGTCTCTTTTCTGGCCCGCCCACCGCCTACGTGACATTGCGTATACGTCCAGTGCGCCTACAGCTCCTCCGGCCAAAAGTTTGTGCAATTACACGTGAAAAAGCCCTAGTCATTTTTATTTATTTTTGGAAAACAAAAAATTAAAATATATATTTATATTTTATTTAAATTATATAAAACATTGTCAGTAATTTAATACATATTGGGGAAAAAAGTTTATCAAGCATACGACCCGTGGCCCCTTAGAAATGTTTATTTCAACCTGGGTTAGTTGAGATTTTAACCAAACACTAGTTATGTGTATCAGATTTGTTTATAATAACTACCGAAAAAAATTACAAAGGTTAGAAAGTGAAAGAACTTTTTATTTTCGAAAATTCTAACCAGCTTACATGTCGTATGAACAATTTTTTAGGTGATGTGAAAATCTTTCTATATATTTTTTTGTAAATTTGTTTTACTAAAAAATATACTATATAGGTATGAAAAATATGATATTTTTTAGCCACCTTCATTTCATTATTTTAGTTAATATTTAAATTTAAAAAAATCAGGCTTAAAATAGTCAAAAAATATTTAGTTTTTTTTAGTATTTGTAAGTAAGTTTTTTCTCAGGAATAAGCCTAAACTCTCAGAGTTATATAATCCACCTAAATCCAAAATTTCTTGAGTGCATTTTGGGGGGTGGTGGCAAAGGGAGAGGGCTGGCTGGTGGGTGGTTCGCTGGGCGGTGGGCAGACTAACATTATTTTCAATTAGGACGCCGCGGCAAACATAGTTTATCATCAAGTTGACGCGACGCTGTCAGTGCTTATAAATAATCGACTTGGAGCGGCCATTTTGGCCAAGTCCTGCACCGCTCCACCACCCACTCCACCCACACCGCCGCCCCCATTTTCCGCCCCGCACACACACATACACACAACATAAATTTTGGATGCAATCTACAACAAAAAACGAAGGAGAAAAGGAGCGAGGCGAAAGACAAACTCAGACTAAGGCGCATAAAAATAACAGACCAGAAAAGAGTAAAGAACACAAAAAAAAATTGCGAAAAAATGGGTAAAATACAAAAAAAATGAAAGGCAGTGTGTGTGTGTGTGTGTGCCACGCCCCCTGCCGCACGCCCACTGCGTGTTGCTGGCGAACCAAAAGTTTTTCGCCATGTCACGTCATTCACTGGGCTTGGCTTTGGCTTTTGGCCGCCTGCCACTCCCACTCCGCCCACTGCACTGAAAAAAATCTTAAAAATGTACATTTTTATTTTTTTGTATTTTTGTAATTTTTGTAACAAAAAAGCGCTTTGTTGCATAAATATCGGTTCACTCGTTCAAAAGTTATAGCTTCTCAAAGATTTTAACTCGAACAACTCTAATTATAGGGTGGCAACCCTATTCAAAAGAAGCAACACAGTTTTATATATTTAGTACGATTTTTTTTCTCTGTATATTCCGATCCTGGCACTGCTCCTTTTTTCGGCGCTATTACGCCCGAGGCAGAAGAAGCAGAGTGCGGCAGAGGGACATTTGTCACGTGATGGATTGCAATGGGAGTGACATTTTTATTTCACTGATGGACGACAGCGCACGAAATGAAGCGCAGGATGAGTGGGCCGTGGGCGTTGGGTGGTGCAGCGGACCGGGGGCGGGGTCACCGGAGGGGCGTGGCAGGGGTCACAGGGAGTTGGCCAAGTCAAGCTTAAAACGAGACGCACGCAACTGGAAGCTGCAAAGTCAGGGATATAAACTATAGAAACAAAGAACAAGTCTCTTTCAAACAATATTTCAAAAGCCATAATTAAACCTATATACAATGAAGTTTTAAGATATTAAAACCTAAATTTGATACTTACATTTAACATTTAATATAAAATTAAAACATATATTTTATAATATTTCGTTTCTTTTGATTTTTATTTAATAAGAAAAATACCAAATAATTTTTTTTTCGTATTTAAATAAAGTACTGAACCCATTTTTATTATTCTATTAATTGATAAATACATATATATATTTTTAGTATTAAAAACAATAGAATTAGGCATATGTTTGGTAAACTACATTTTTGATATTTTAAATAACATATAACACATAAAAAACACTTCACCAAATATATTAAAAATTTTCCCAGTATAAAAATCAGTTGATAAATGCCGAAGACGGCTTCATTTGAGGCAGAAAATCATACACAAATGAAGCAGTTCCCGGCTGGTTGAAATGAAAATTGGGGTCCGAAGGTGGGGCAACTGTAAGAGTTGCACTGCAATTGTCATTGTGTCGCATCCAAGATGCAGGGCGGTAGGGCGGGAAAATCGGGGAAAGCAATGGGCAACTGAGGCAGCTGCCAGAGGCTGTTTGCCAAAAAGAGCAGCAGGATTCCCCCTTTTTTTCGTCCTCTCTTTTTGTTTTACTAATTTTCATTTTGCAATTGGAATGGGCAAATTGTTAGAAAATATTTAAATTGCAGTGAAAGAAGGGACAAGATTGAATTGGACAGAGACGAATCGAAATGAACTGAAATGAGTCGCCTTTGTATTTGGGCTCAATTGGAGGCGTTCAGCAGGACAAGCGGCGGGGAAAATGGTATTCACATGCTCGAAAATAAGTATACGACCGGAGGGCCGACGTCTGTTGTTCTCCGAAAACGAAGATTCGCAGTGGGAGTCGGTAGGGCGCAGGGTTTTGTTGTTTTACAAGTTAAAGGAAAGTAATCATTTATTATTAGAGAGAAATTTCCTGTTTTACTTTTGTGCAAAAAATTGGATAATTTTGAAGGTTCAAAGGTATTATTACAGGATTTTATAACATATTTGAGATATTTTGTATTTATTTTGATATTTATCCTTTTTGAGAGAGAAATTTAAAGATTTAAGAGTGAAAATATAAACTGTAAATTATACAAATTATATTCTATATATATATATATATGGGATGTTGTGCGTTATTATAATACCTGTTTTGGCAGAGATTGAAAAATTAGAAAAGTTCCAATAATTCTAATTATTATTATTATTATCTATATATTCTTAAAGTTACAATTATTTTATAAATTATAAAAATTACATATTTTAAGTAATTTTCTTATTTATTATAATATTTTCCCATGCTGCAAAAATGTCTAGTATAGACCTTTATATGATATATATATATACAATATTCCAGGACATAGCCTTTTGTTCTTTGATTTTCTTAAAACAATATTCGCTTTTGCAATGAAAATTTGTCACCTAAAATTCTGTTTTTGTGGTAAAATTAAAAATGTGTGGCATTATAAAATGAAAAATATTTCACAGAACCAAACAATTGAAAGAATGGAGCATCCAATCTTATGGTCAACCAGCATAGCCGCATCTAATAAACAAAAATGCTCAGGTGCGCACATCTTAAAGAAGACATGTTCAAAAGGCGATGATAAATGCACTCCATTAACCGCTTAGTTTGAGTGGCGACACCGGAGGAAGTATCTTAAGTACCCTCAGTATCCTTATCCGCATCCGCAGCTTTATCGGTATTTGTATCTGTAGCTGCGACTGCATTATTTTCCGCTGCTCCCGAGGAAAGCGAAAGTGTTCCACAGAATAAGCAGCTGAAGCCGCAGACAACTGGAATATATATTTTGTTATGCTCCCCAGCTCGCACAAGCTATATATATATCCGCAGATACGTACATAAAAGTATCTATGGGATATATAGGAATGTATGGGGTGTCTTTGGCTGCAGCAGCTTGCTACCTACATTTTATTTGATTTCATTATGTTAAAAAGTTGTTCAAGAGTGAATCATGCGGCGAATGGGGGGTGGGGCGGGGGGCGTTGGGTGGTTGGGCGGCTGGAGGGGGTGGGGCAATGGCAAGGTTGCTGGGAAAAGTCCTTGTTCTTCTTTCTACGGCAATGGTGTTGTTGTTGCTTCGCAGGAAGAGCAGACAGCGAGCAGACAAACCCAAGGACGTTGGCTTAGGGGGGTGGCAGAGCGGGTGGCGGCGGTGGGTGGTGGGCCGGGGTGTACCTAAGCGAACAAATGAGACATCCATACACACACACACACACACACACCCAGAGAGAGTCACAGGAAGCTGCTGCAGTCGACAGCATTTTATTATCCTTATTTAAGTTTGAAACTTATTGCAAAGTGGGAAACTGGAAAACTCTATCTGTCTGTCTCGCTCCCGCCATCTCTGTCTCCCTCTCGCTCTGGTTCGCTGGCACTAAAAATATGGAAAACTTTTCAGACAACGCCAGACAAGCCAGCAACAACAACAATAACAACAGCGGCAGCAGCAGGAAAAAGAGGAAAAGTTGGGCGGCAGCGGTGGGTGGTGGAATGGGGGGTGGGTGAGGGGGAGGGGGATGGTGGGAGATTTGTGGGGCGGTGAGAGAAAGGCTTAAGTGCAAGCAGGAGAATGGCCAAGGACGTTGCTCAAGTTGCTCGCGAAAACAGCTGCGACGTCGCTGCTGAACAGTGGGAAAACTGCCGGAAAAATCTGTTGAAAATTAAAAAAAAAAAATTTTTTTTTAAATTTCATTTAATCATATTACACACAACAAAATTGAAGGTAAAACTAAATGAACCTAAGACTTCGACATGTCAATTTGTCCAACGAATTTCTCCCATTACACTGAACTATTTTTAATATCCTTTTTTCTAGATTATACATACAATTTTTTATCTGTAAATACCTAGAAATTTAAAAAATTTTCAGAATATATTTTTAAAAGATTACTTTCATGTTTGTATTCTTATATGTTACCATTGTATTAATTATAAAATAAAAAAATAAAAGACTTTACTTTTTTGTAAAAAAATCCATTCAAATTATTCTTTATTTAATTGGTTAAGTAAAATTGAAAATATTAATATTAAAAAGACGTTTTTATAATTAATATAATTTTCAATAGGAATTTATTAACTTGAGAAAAGATTAATCCTTACTACTTACTGCCTTAGATTGCAATCGCAGTTCTTTTAAGAAGGGTTCTGTTTCTTATTACATTTTTTTATTTAATTTTAAAGAAAATAGCTTAAAGCACCTACCATCTATCCGTGGACCACTGTGCGATGTCTGGCAATGCGCTGGCATTCAAATAAAAAAGAGTTATATACACACTCAGACTCCAGACCGAGTGCATGCTTTATACTATGTACCCCTGTAAATGCACATAGGTATCTATGTGTTTTGCCTTGGAGATGCGAGGAGGAGGAATGCATTGTGGCCGCCGCATTTGGGGCAAATAGTTTTTGCTCCAGTTTGAACTTTAAGACAAAGTTTTCCCACCCACACAGACGCTCGGGGGCGGGGAGCTGTGGATTTGCCGCAACTTTAACCGAAGGTCGTTGTGCTGGTTAAAAGTTTTCGGGGCAAGTTCACCGAGCGATATACAAAGTTTATATAAATATTTTCCAGCGCATTCAAGGTTGCTTAAAGAGAGCTCTCCGGCAGCTTGTCAATCGATCCCCGCCCTCGGAAAACCAGGGGGCACCCATCGAACTGACCGCAATTGAGCTTCCTGCCCGACTCATAACTTTGCGACAATTTAACAAGCCACAAGGGCCGAAAGCAGGCCTCCACTTCTAAGTGGTCAGTGGTCCCATCCACTGCACTGCAACAATACGTTTTCAAACACTAAATTACATGGGAATAATAAATATATAATAATATATAAAATAAAACAAAAGGTTTGGTCGCCTAGAAGGTAAATTTCTGTTACCTAAAATATTGAATAAATTAATAACTCATTGGCTCTTTCACTTTATTTATCAACTCATTCATATATTTCTTGAATGACTTTTAAATAACTTTTAACTAATCATCACTTGTGGCTTTTATGGATTTATATTTTAAAGGTTTTATGCAACATACTACATTTTAGGCCTATAAAAAAATTACACTAAATTCATTCTATTTTGCTAATAAATTATTCATTTAAAAAATCACATTAAACTTTTTTTTTTATTAAATTTAAATAAAAATAATTTATTTTTAAAACCATTTTATTTCATTAAAATGTTCTGAAAAAATTCACAACTTTTGGATAAAAATTCCTTTTTAAACTTTTTTTTAAAGAAAACTTGTTAAAAATTGGCCTTCAGTAAATTCAATTGATTTCTTATTTTTAAGTGTAAGCAAGGCTCAAAGATTGGACCTGTAGAATTGTGACATTTTGCGGCAGGTTAGTGCAGCTCAGCAATTCTGCAGGCTCGCATCGCCGTCACCTCCATCTGAGGAGTCCAAGACTAATACAAACCGATGTCGCTATAGCAAACAGCACAGCAATTGCCGCTGCAGCAAATGCAGCAACACAGCAGCAACATCAGCGACAACTGCAACAGATAAAATTGCTGAAGGAGCAGCAGTAGTCAAAGCAGCGGAAGAACCTGCGTTAACCCGGCCAAGAAGTACAGTAGTCCTTGGAAAAATCGACATTACAAATTAGCTAAATAAAAATTCTCATATTTTAACAATCGAATTAAAACTGTGATTATTAGGTAACCAATATTAGGAGACTTCGTCTAAAAAATGTGTTCATTGCCAGCCTATTACTATTTATTATAATTTCATAAGTTTATTGATGAATTTTTGTAAAAATATGGCTAACAAATTGTTAGCTAGATGGATTTTAAGAGGATGAAAGTTAAGAAACAGATTTTATATCTTTTATTATAATTTAAAAAAATGTTAAATATTTTATGAGTAAATTAAAAATAAAAAATTCCTAAATTGCTATAAGCTTGAAATATTAGTTTATTGTTTAGGGTGTACATTAATTAATAAAAATGTAATTAAAAATCCATCAGTCGAGGCTGCACTGTAATTACAACAGCAGCAACAGTTGAGTGAAATGCCTTGACATTGCGTGTGGATGTTGTTTATGTTGTTGTTGCTTTTGTTGGGGGTAATTGGCGTGCGGTGGCCAAAAGGAAAATGCAAGAAGAAGAGGCTCCAGCAGATGATGTCGTGCGCGAGAGGAAGCGAGAGAGGTAGCCGGGCGGGAGCGAGAGGGGAGACGCTGCAAACGCGTTAGCAATGCAATTTATGTGCGTTTAGACGCATATTTTGCCAATTAAATATTGCGATAAAGCATGCAGCCTATACAGAAACACACGCACAGAGGGGTGCACTTAAAAAAATATTCATAACTAGATGTTTTTAATTTAAAGGCTCTAAGTTTTTGAATAAGTTCTATAAAACTTGAATAGATTACAATAAAAATTGAACCGTTCAAAAAGTTTGATTAGGATTTGTGAATTTAAATCAATTGAAAAATTGCCTAAAAGTATGCTCTAAAAATACGTGTTTTTCAATCAGTTGCTTTAAGAATGTTATACCTATTTTTAAAGTATAGGACAAATAATATAATTTAAGTTCTGGTAGAAATAAGAAAAATCAAATAAAACATAATTTCATCTATGAAAAAATGTTATAAAATTTCACAAGAAAATATTTTAAAGTTCTCCCATTTGTGCCTGCACTTTTTCTCCCAGTGCACTTAAGCTCATCTGTGCACTTGAGAGTTTAAAGCCAACTGATAAATGCCGCTGATAGCGTCGCTGACGTTGGCAATTTGGCTGAAATTTATTTGGAGCCCGCAGATCGCCTCGTTTGTTGTTTGCGGTTTTCCCCATTCGTTGTCTGTGGCCCACTGCAGTTGTTATGCGCAGTTGCTGAGGTTGTTGCCGCGGTTGTTGCCGCGGTTGTTGCCGTTGCGCAACGCACTTTGTGCGTTTGCAAATTGACATCTTTCAATTAAAGCGAGCTGCAGCATCGAGGAGAGTGGAGTCTTTTTTCTTATGTTTCCTCTTTTTTTGGTCAGGCACGCACATCGATGTCCGCATTGCAGTTGCAGCAATTGCTGCTGCTGCTGCGCTGTTGCTGCTGCGTTGTCATCGTCTCCATTGTCCGAATTCTCAGCTTTTTGTCTGTCTGTCAAATGGCGCAATTGGAAATCGTCGTGTGCATACACTACCCCAATGAAAAGCCAGCGAGAGTCATTTGATTAACCTAATTTATTACAAACTTGACCGAAATTAAATTGTGAAGTTTAAGGCAATGAAAAGGCAGCCACAGTCACTGGGAAACTTTCTCAATCTTATTTATTACCTGTTCTATGGAAATCAAAAAACCTATTAAGCTAAATAGGGTCGTACAGCTAAAAGACCGACTGTTTTCAATCCCCATAATTTTTAGTCGTAGTTTAGCCAAATCAAGGCGTACAGCCAAAAGACCGACTGTGTTGATCAGCTTGTTTAATATGCTAACGATCCCCACCACTTTGAGGTAAATTTAATTTTTGAAAAATTGTTTCATTTTTTGTAAGAGGGCATCATGATTTTTTGCAAAAAATCTCCAAAGTCAAAAATGTTCAGGTTTGAATGCCAATGGATTGGAAATTGAACGACGAGCTCAGCGCGGTATGACATTTCTCATTCTGACAATTATTTTCATTTTGGCAGCCAAAAAACTGAATTTTTATGGCGAAAAACGGTCTTCAGATTTTTGCCAAAAAAACGATATTCAGAATTTTCTCAAAAATACGACTTTTCTATCCGGTTTTTTAGTCGTAGTTTAGCCAAATCAAGGCGTACAGACAAAAGACCGACTGTGTTGATCAGCTTGTTTAATATGCTAACGATCCCCACCACTTTGAGGTAAATTTAATTTTTGAAAAATTGTTTCATTTTTTGTAAGAGGGCATCATGATTTTTTGCAAAAAATCTCCAAAGTCAAAAATGTTCAGGTTTGAATGCCAATGGATTGGAAATTGAACGACGAGCTCAGCGCGGTATTACATTTCTCATTCTGACAATTATTTTCATTTTGGCAGCCAAAAAACTGAATTTTTATAGCCAAAAATGTGCTTTACAATTTTGCCGAAAATAGGATTTTTCTGTTTTCCAAAAAATATTATTATAATTTTGTTTTAATTTATTTAAATTTTTTAAGAACTGATAGATATACAAATTGCTATTTAGATAGTTAGATATATAAAATACAGTTAGCTTAACAATTTGTTCGTATTAAACAATATTTTCTTGATTATTGTAATCAATTGTTGAGAGTACAGTTTTCCACGTTTAGGAAACTATTTGCCTTTGTCAATGATTTTGCGTTTGTAATTTTTGCGAGTTTGGACAGGTGATCGCCGGCAACATGTTGCGGCAACATTTTGGGGGCCACGCGATTGGAAAATGGAAAACGCTTGCCGAAAAATCATTTCATTCGCTATGACACAAATGTTGCGATATTCAAATCTTTGACACAACTCAGCGGTCGCAGTGGAAGTCATAGATGAAGTTGAAGTCGCGGCCGAGACGTTGAAATGTTGCACATTTTGATGTTTGATGTTTGATATGCGCATTTGGGCAACCACACGTCAAGCTAGCCAAATGCATGGGGCAAACACGCGGCTTTTCCAGCGGCCAATTGTGGTTTTCCAGCACAGGTACAAAGGAAAACGTTGAGTTCATAAAAGGCGACAACAATTCGGCGGCATATGCAAACAAGCATACAACTCTCAAAAGTGGAAATTCCTGCGATTGCAAATTACGTAATTAACTGGCAAATATTTTATACACATAATTGGGAATAAATGTCAATATAAATGAGTCATCATACAGACTACTTAAAAAAAAAAACAAATAGTAAGCTCATTAAGATTAGGCATTAAGATTAAGATTCAACAAATAACTTAGATTATGAATATAAATTAATCAGGAGTAATTGAAATCAAGTAAATACATATTAAATTCTTTAAAAGTACAAACATTCTTACATTTAAGCTGAATTCTACAAAAATGTATATGAAAAAATCATAAGAATTTAATAATCCTACAAAATATATTTATTTATAAAACATACTTTACTAAACTAATAAAATATGCCTAAAAATTGATATGTTTACATATATTAAGGGTTTTGTCAAACAAAACTCTTATAAATATCTTATTGACCTTAAATTAATTTAAAAAAATAAGCAACCAATTATTTATTAATTTTGATATTTTGGTATTTCCTAGTTAAAAATATTTCAAATTTGATAAATAAGATAAGATCTAGGGAAAGGCATTTTCGAGTTGTGATCCCAAGTTTCTTTGCTCTGCAAGTTCCTCTGGCTCATTCCGCCTTGTATCATTTGGCTATTAAGAATTTTTCATAATTAGAATGTAATCGCAGTCAGTTAAGAGACTCCGACTGCAAATCCAATTAAATGCATGAAAACGAGAAAACCGAAAAGGGGGAAAAATATGAAAATTAGCCGAGGCAACAATGACGATTTGCGTATAATCCGCGGCAACAGAAGCGGCGGCGTCGGTTGGCGAAAAGGAATATTATGCAAAACTGGAGTTGGCCAAGCAACTTCTATTTATCATAATTGAGGTGTGCAATTAAAAGGGAGGGGGCAGTTGTTGGAGGGCCTGGGACCCCGGCCACTTGCACTTAATCCAAATCGAAAGCGTACCGGCCATATTGAAACTAATTTTAATGGATGCGCTGCCGCTGTGCTGCTCTCCTTTATATTTATTTATTTTTCCTTCATTTTTTGCTGCGCGGCAGAGTAAATAATTCAATTTAATTTCCTTTCCCTCATGAAATTAAATTAAAAATGCATTTTGGGCGATCCGGGCGAGCAAATGAATTAAGCCATCATTCGGTCGTCGCTGCAGTCGTCACGCAGAAGTTGCAGCAACAGCGGCAGCAGCAACATCGGCGAAATGGCCAAAAACGTGTTGAAAGCCATGTGTGGCACGATGGCAGGAGCCCCTCTTCTCGCAAAAAAAAAGGGTTTTTGTGGATCCCCCGGTGCCCCGGTTTCCCGGTTTCCCGGCTTCCCGGCCCCTAAGCCCGCGCACACACACCTTGGCGTGTCAGTTTCACGTGCAGTGGCAAAAGGTAATTCATCTTGTTCTCATAGCCATATCCCATATGCCTTATCCCATACACCATATCCCATGGTCCCCTGCCCCCGGCGACGTTCAATTCGGCCCATTCAGCTTGCCCCTGGTTAATTAAATGGCCGGGCGAGGCATTTTAATGCCCCTGATATCCCATACAATTATACGCAAAGAGAACAAGCAATGAACATCGCTTTGGCAAATTATAAAAAGGATTTTCAAGTAGCATTTAAATATCAAAATTATAGAAACTGGGCAGGGGTATTTTACCAAAGCACTTTTGACGCCTGCAAGCCATTGAGAAAAACTTATTTATGTTACTAACTTGAATGGTAAATAAATTACTAGTTTTTTGAAGGCGGATTTAGAAATAAAAATTGGGTTAGAGTAAAAAGCTTTATAAATAAATACAGATGATATACCATGATCCTTTAATATAAATTTATATTTTAAATGCAAATTTTACTTAATTGCTAGAAAACTTTGTCCTTATTTAAATATTAATATTACAATAAATTATCTAAATAATAATAACTAAATTATCTACCAGTTTACTAAAGTGGTTTTCGATAATTTATATATATTTATTAAATTTATTATTTATATATATTTTTGCTAATAAATAATTTGTTTTTCCTTATGTCAGAGTTTTATGTACAATAACAAAATATTTCAAATGTTAAAAAAAATAAAATTAAAATGTTATGAAGTTAAGATACAATAATATTTTGTATTTAAATGTGTATTATAAATATTTAATATTTAATACATATACTACGAATAAAATATAAAATTAAAATATTTCTATTTAATACATCCTATAATATTATATCAATATATATTTTAATTATTTTTTAATTAATTTATTCTTATTCTTTTTACCAATAAATACTTTTCTTACATACTTTTTAATAATATTGCAGACAAATTTATATTAAAAAATATTTTAAATATTTTATATCATTATAGTTTATTCTTAATAAATAATTTGTGACTTGTTTTATATCATTGCCAAGTTTTATATTTTTTTACCCAGCTAATTCGCTCAAAGTGCCTATAAATCATGCCCCACAAGTCCATAGATAAATCATTTTAATACCCCGACACGGGCTACACCGATTAGAGAGCTGAACAATCGGACTCCATTGATCATCGCACCATTCTTCAGATTTAATGATTAATCTTGGTAGGATCTTCCCCCGCCCAATCCCCGTGCAATTTCCATCTGCAACCAGTCGACTTCGACTTTGACTCCGATTTCGATCCCGATTCCGATCCCGATGGCGATTCCCATTCAAGATCGCAGCGTAATCAATTACATGACCACGCACATTGGCTTTGATCATGGGGACCCCTTAACACTTTTCAGCCGGCGACTGGTGACAATGCGTTGCCCCCGACCGCCGGGATCAATGCAATCTCGATATCGAAGCAGCTTTTAATGTGCACCTTTTGTTCTTGTGGCAATTGCAGCTCGAATTGCTGGGCCCCGTGAGCGGGGGACTGCTACACACAGGCGACTACTGGCTGCCGAAATGTCAAATGCCAGGCCATATTTCTTAAACGCCAAATACTTTTTGACATAATAGTCCAATTACCTTATCGCGCGATCTGAGATGCGGTCGCCGTTGCAGTGGCTCGTTGTCCGTGTGGTTGTTGCAGCGATGTTGCTGCTGCTGCTGCTGCTGCTGCTGCAGTTGTTGCTGCGACACCGCCACCATTGATGCTGCCTGCTGCTGAAAGTCCAAAGTTGAGGCAGGAACTGAAGCTGAGGGTGATGCTGAGGCTGAGGCTGCGGCCGCTGCGCGATTATTTATGGCGATCAGCGTTCGTGGGCCCAGTAGCAGAAATTCCATTTAAATTGCGTACCAACAACAGCAACATCAGCCGCAGCAGCGGCAGCAACAACAGCAATTGTTTTTATGGTAGCAGCGTTGGCGGCGGTTTCCTCTGAAGCGGCAGCAAACACAGTCAGCCAAACAAAAAACAAAAAATACAAGAGCAGAGCCCCAGTAAGCCAAACAACAACAACAGCCAGAGCGATCCCGAGCCACAGAGTTAACATTTTAGGGAAGCACCGATCGTTCAGGGGGTTTCAAGCCAAATGTATCTTGTAAATTTATTCATTTTAAGTATACGACTTTTATGGGATTTTAAAATTGATAAGTTCAGATAAAAAACAAAATTATTTTAAAAAGTAAAAGAGATTGAAAGATTAAGAAAATAAAAAGAGGTACCTTACTTTAAATTCAGAATCCAGTTGATCAAGATGTCACCTCTAGACAAAAAAAATACAAATATAATTTACCATGAGTAAAATCAAAACTATTAAGAACTATAGATTATTAAAGATCGAAAGCTTGTATCTCAAATCAAACACGAAGATACTTATAAATACTTAAAGAGGTTAGTCATATTAAAAAAACATGAGCTAATTATGGACTCTAAAATTACAGCCTTATCCATAAAAATTATTAAAAAACGTTTTAATAGAATATTTTCTGTTTTATCCTCTATTATAAAAAAATAAACACCATAAACATCTAAAATACACACAAAAAATGTTAAGCTTTAAAAATGATTTCCTCAAAGTAGATTATTAAACGAGAACTTTTATTCAACTTTTAAATTACTTTCTAGAAGTATAATATTTGTAGATTTATTTCTGGATCATCCTCTATTATGATAATGAGTAAAAAATATAAACAAAAAAATATTCTAAATATTTTCTGGCAAAAATACAAACAACATTTCGTGAAGCTTTAAAAATATGGCTTCCTGAGATAAGATACTTTCTGGCTGCACCGACGCTTGGAAATGGGCGGAAGGAACACTTTCCGCAGATCCCATGCTCAACATCTGTTCGGGGCAGGACAATCGATTTGGCGCAAAGTGTTGAACACACACACACAGGCACACACGCGCCGCCAGCAGGAGATAGATACTTAGATACTGAGATACTCGAACGCTCGGATACTGGGATACTGCGGTACTTGAGCGCTTTCATTCGGTCAGTTGTAAATGAGTCTCGAGGGTCGATGTCTGGGCCAAGCTCTCTGCCCGCGCCCGTAATATGTCTTGTTGCTTGTTTGACAGTTGTTGCTGTTGCAAGTTGCTGCTGCTGCTGCTGCTGCTGTTGGCAGGAACAATCGTAGTTATATTTTTAAACGCAACTACGCGCTGCTCACCGCGATATTGATCTTATTTCAATATGCCAGCCCATCGCCCCGCGCAGCGCTTTTAATTTGCTGCTGCACATCGCAAGTCGCACGTTGCACGTTGCTGGTTGCCGGTCGCCGGTTGCAAGTTGCCAGTTGCAATTTCCTCGTGGCAGTTGACGGGGCCACTAGTTTGGGGGATCGCACCTTGGAACACAGTACCCTGGCGGCATTCGCTCCATTGATCTTTGCCTTCTGGACGTTTTTTCCGTCTTTTTTTCGATTGTCAACTCGATTGGAGGGGGCTATCACTTTGATTTAGTAAAGTGTAATTACAGTTGAGCTGCCAGGGCCAAGGAAACCCCATTTCAATGGGCGGAGTGGCCACTCGGGGTCCCCAAAAGGGAAGCTCTTTTGGTGCGCGGTGATCTACTAGAAAAGAGATTTCCGATCAATTGTCTTATTCAAATTTAATTGGATTTTAATTGTAGCTCAAGGTGGAATTTGAACATGAGAATTTATTGTCTTTAGTCATTATATTATGTGTGTAAAACATTTTTAGGAAAATAAATTTATTAAAATAAATACCAAAATGGATTTATTAAACTTATTTATATATTTTCTATAAAAATGGTAAATATTATATATTCTTCTCTGCTTTACTGTAATCAAAAAATTATATAAAAAACCAAACAAAAATTAGGCTGAATATATTTTAAAATGTAAAATAAATTTAAAAAAAAGCCTAGACTTACAAACAAGTACAAAAATGTAACAAAACTCATAAAACTTATAAACTCTTAATACATTTCGAATATTTTTTTAGATGAGAAAGTTTATAAGCCTCCTTGTAAGGCAAAAAGTAGAAAAAATTACAAACTACAGAAATGTTTTCTAAAATATATAAAAACGTCTTATGAACTCCAAAAACATTCTAAATATTTTTTGGTAAATAAAATACATTTATGAACCCTTTGGTTGCACCTCTTCGAATTTTCCCCTCACAGGACACTCTATAAATTGTGCAAAAAACAAGGAGTGGCAATCGGAATCCCAGAGTCTTTGCCTCCGACAAACTAGTTACACCAATAACCATAACAATAACAAATTAGCATCGCATGCTCCTCGGCGATTAATTTGGCCATACACCGGCTTTTGGGCTCGACGTTTTTTACGAGCATTGTTTGTAGCTCATTAAGAAAATTTTGCGCGCTTCAACGACGACAAACGCCATGCCGACAAAGGGAAAAATAAAAAAAACAGAAGGGGTAGGCATAATTTGAGGCCGAAATCGCACAGTTTATGCAAATCGCGAAAATTACGAATCGGAAAAAGGCATTTTGGCATGCGAGTGCAATTTTCAATTGGCAACAAGTGGCTGGCTCACCCCTTCTCCATTTTTTTTTTTTTTGTAGTATTTTTTCTTATCCCCGGCCATGACGTCACCGGTGTGCAATTGGAGCAGCAGTTTTCAATTTTCGCGACTTTTTTTGCCACTTCTTGTTTCGTTTTCCCACTCAGCTGACACGTTGCACATTTCGCTGGAAAATTGGTCTTCGACTCCGGCTCTCGACTCGGATTCTGTTCGGCTTTTGTGAGTTCTCAGCAATCTTTTGTGTAATTGGAAGCGGAATCTTGGCCGTGCACAAAACGCTTTGAACTCGCCCATTTGGCAGTTGGCGTGGGAAATGCGAACGCCTCGAACGGGGCACAGTGGGCCAGAGGGACAAAAGAGTGGTAAAAAAAATATAAAAAAAAATATAATGAAAGTAAGAAAATTTATGAAAATAAAAACGAAATTGTATTTTATCAAAAAGTTGAAACATTTTTTGATCTAGTCTATAATTGCAAAGATTAAAACCATATCTAATAAAAAAATTGGATTTGAACCTATGACTGCTTCTTTTATATATTACTCTATACCATTTGTGCATAAAAAATTCTTTATTATATAAAGTTCAGAGTTTCAGCAAATAATAGTTTTATATCATGGTAAACTTTATTTCACAATAGTTAATTGCTGAAAAGTAACCAATTTCGAGTCATAATTCTCTGAACTAGCTCCATATCACCCCACTGTGCTTGCAGTGCTAAGCATGTTGAATGAAATGAAATAAATTTTAGCCGAATTGCCGCTTTGGGCACTCTCCTCGATCACTTTTCGGCCCCAGTTCCCCCTTTTTTCACGACTCCCAAACACCCGCAATGCAAATGCAACTGGCACTCTGCTTCTGGACCGAAAAACCCACCGAGCTGAGTTGAGCATGTGGCAGCTGCGCATTTGCATCAACTGCCCTCCACAGTGCCCCGCCCCCCCTTTGGTCAGCGCCCCTTTTCTCACCGGGCTAATCTCCCCAGGATTAAGGCCAGCAGCCGGCCCAGCTGCGTTTTACTTTTCCATACCCTTTCGGAGGGTCGATGGGTTTGATAGAGATTTTCTCTTCTTTAAAAATTATCAAGCAAAGTTAAAGGTGCATAATTAAATTTAAAAATATTTTAAAATTTATAGAACTTTTTTTATAATCATCCAAAATTTTATAGAAGTAAGGAAATGTAAGTCAAAAATATTTTTAAAGTTAACAACATTCTACTTATAGGATCTTATATTTAACAATAATGTATAAGATCTTGCTTTATAATAATAATAATAATTAACATAATCTTACAATAAAAACTCTTAAAAATATAAAAAGCAAAATGTACGTAGATAAATATTTTTAAGGCTAAGGGAATATACTAGGGGATCAAATATATTTTTTAAAAATTAAAACAAAATGCAAAAAGCTTACAAAATTTTGCCTCTTGGATCTATGATATAAAATTGTAAAATAAAATGTTAGTCATTAAATATTTTGAAAACTTTTAAGATCTAATATCTTACAATAATGTGCTAGATCTTGCTTTTAATAAATGTGTATCGTTCCAACTAAAATTGTATTTTTTATATAATTTATAAAGTCTAAAAATTCAGGGCATTTGCGGTTCGACTTCCCTCAACCTGATCCCCTCTTCGTGGCTCTTGGATGGTGCGCTCCATGCAACGTGAGCCAGTGCCACACACTTCATAATTTGCCTGCTGCTTGGCGGTGTTGCAGCCTGTGTTGTTGTGGTTGTTGCACCAGTTGTTGCTCTGGTTGTTGCTGCTGTTGCTCTCGTTGTTGGTGTCTCGGCGTCTGGTTGTTGTGACTGGCGTTCGCATTTCATTCGCGCTTATCTCGGCACTCGGCTCGTTTTCATGTCTTTATTTATAATTTTATTGATAAAATTGACATTAATCGCGCGTTTAAGATGATTTTTATCGCCTCGCGTGCAAATTGCTTACAATTTTTTTCCACCGCCAACCAAGTAAGCCGAAACACTGCTTGTAACTCCTTTTCCGGTTTTTCACTGTTTTATTGCCATCGGTGTTGAGGTGCGAGCTATTATTGCATTTGACAAGCGGTCGGCAGGAGAAATGGTAAGCTGTCAGAGGTAATAAGAAGGGCTGCGGCTGCACAGACATTAAAAAAGATATTAATCGACCTCAGAAAAAGGGCTGCACTTATATACTTTAATGTCAGAATATAAAGCTGTGGGCAATCATTTTTTAAATGGGAAAAAAGGCTCCTCAAGTATATTATGTTTAGGTGATAATTAATGAATGTTACCAAACCTTTCTGTTTATGTGAAGCTTTTAAAACTTTTTTTACTCAAAAAAAAAAATAATGGTAAAATCGAAAATATATTAAAAGGTATTCTATTCTCAAATGATGATTATAATGATTAATGTTTACTTCTCCAAGTTGGATATTTGATTCCCAAAATCCTCACTAGATATTTGCAATATTCAAATTTGCCCAAAACTCTATTACCATTGATCAGGGGCTTTCGCCTAGTAAATAAACTAGGAATTTCGATTGAAAAATATTCTTCCTGTTATTTCTCGTTACCATTTCCGCATTCAAACTACGTCTGTGGAAATAACTCAGCCATGAATATGAGCCCAGCAAAAAAAGGGCAGAATTTATGATTTTATTTGGCTTCCTTTCGGCAAATCTCAATAAAAGAAATAGCTCAGTGGAAAATCAATGCCAGATATAAATTCCCCACTGCCGCTTTCCGCTTTTCGCCTGTGATATATGAAATGCGTTTGTTGCCTCGTTCGCCTCACTTTGGGGCACAGCATTTTCCCACATTAATTTTCCTAATTTCGAAAGCCAACCCACACACACACACACTCGCACACAGAGGGGCGTTGGGGGCCGGAAAATTCGGGGGTTGAAAAGCCATGGAGCTGACTGCAACCCCGCAGGACAGCGCAAAACTATTTATCAATGCTGAAACATTTCAAATACATTCTGCGTTTTTAGAGCAGTGGCCAGGGGTGTGGCACGGGGGGGCTTCGCAAGATTATGATGGAGATCCCATTGCACTCCCCTTGCAGCTCTTATCCCACCCCCTCCTTCCCCGGTTTCCCTGTCAAATGAAGCGGCAAAAAAGTAGCTGGAAAATGAAATATGCCAGCGACGTCTCCAGCTCCCCTTACTGTCCTCCCGCCGCCGCCCCTGGCCAAGCCCCCCTTAACCCACTGAAGCCGACTGCTAAGACAACCGGCGGCGCATTAAATGACGCTCCAGCGACATCTTACGCAATGGTCGAATGGCCGATGGTTCGGAGGGATAACGCCGATAGAGATGGCATTGTTTTGGGACGAAAAAGAACCACAATCCTAGCCTTCTTAATGTTTTAAAAAAATATTTAATGACTCTTACTACTTTTACAATTTTTTAAAACTCACAAATAACAAAAATTTTTAAGGAATATATATAAAACTCAGTTCTAAATTTAAGCAATTGAGCTAAACAAAAATATATATTAAAAGTTCCCTGATGTAACCATAACAGCTCACCAAAATCACAGTAAAAATATATTTTAAAAGGTAAATTACATAAATATTAAGGTAAAAACTAATTTAAAAAAAAAAAAGGATAATTATTCTTTTTTCATTGTTATTCAGCAAATTAAATATAATATTTTTTTGATTACAGATATATTCCCCTCGGTTTCTGCCTCGTGTCACGCCCCCAGTCTCCATTTTACGCTTTTTCTGCCCAACTTCCTGCCCGCAGAACACACAGAAAATTGCATTTCGCCTGCTGCAAAATATTTCACTTTAGAGGACAAACAGGTCACAGGCTGACTTTTGCACACACGCACATGCCAACCCTGGCTGTCGCAGGGCGAGTGCAGCGGCGGCAGGGTTGCCATCCTCAACCATTTCGTATGCAGCTGGCGTTCGGGAAAGGCGGGGGAAAAACTTTTTGGCGCGTCTCGGCCAACAAACGCATGCATTTATCCGCCCCGAAGGGGGTGGCCGCTCGAGTCGCGGGGGCCGTGGGGGTGGAAAACTCCCCGAAGCACGTAAATAAATCTTAAAATTGTAAAACCCGCAAAGGCGAAAAGCGAGGGCCGCCCAGGCGGGGGTAGACTCCCTTTTCGGATCTGTCGCCATTTTGCGATGTGTTTTGCCGCCATTGCCGCAGCAAATTACGCAAGGCGCCATCCCTCCATCCCGGCACCCCCTGCACTTTCCGCCCACCCTGCCGGTTCAACTAACGTTTGTCCTTGGCATGTCCTTTGGCGCGCTTTTGTGCATTTAAACCGACAACATCGTGGGGTGGCCGCCGGGCGGGGGTGGCTGTTTCTGGGGGAAATAGCTGAGACGACGGCAAAATGCAGTCATTACTGAAAATTGGTTTTGGGGCTAACGCACTTGCACATTTCATGGCTATGATGAGCATCAAACGGGGAGGACGCAGGGACGGTGGCGGAAAAGCTGGAAAAATGCGTCGTTTCAAAAGTTTACTTCTCGCATATTTTTCTTCAAATTGCATGCGATTTTTACTTGTTTGCCCGCCGCCATCTTATATCTTTTTTCTTTTTCTGTGTTAGGGGCGCCTTTTGCCAAGCATTTTTTCAGCCAGGGTATATTATACGTATACACGGCGTATGTGCGATTTCCACAGTGAATATAATTATTTAAAATATAAAGTTGGTATGGAAAAATAATTTACAAAAGGTAGGTCTTACGTACTTACAAATAAATATCAATTAAATTGTTTTATTTAATTAAAAAAAAAGATAAATACCATTTTGTAAGGGTTTTTTTATTAAAAAAAAAACTAATTTCTGGGACAATCTTAATGTTTAAAAGAAAAACAAATGGGAGGAAATCTTCAAAATTAATTGAACTTAGAACATGTTTGTACATATTTTTTTTAATTTATTGATAATGCCTATTATTGTAATGTTTACTGTTTATATTTTTTCATTAATTTATTTATAATGATCTCTTTATTTAGGGTCCACTGTCCGTTATTTTGGGTATGCATTACCTTGGCGCAGTTTCCAGCTCCATTTTCCACAGCCAACGACACACGCATCGCATATTTTCAGCGATTTGTTGGCCACCCCTGCACCACCCACTGCCCACCTCGTCAGGGTAATCGCATGTGGTTTGTCACCCCACCCCCATTTTCCCACCCCCACCTTTGGCTTGTGAAGGTAATTTGCTAAGACCGAAAAAAAGGCAGCCAAAGTGGTACGGGAAAACCAAGGAAAGAGGATAAGATGCCAGTGAAAGATGGTAAACAGGGGCGGGGTGGCAGGGGGTGGGAGAAGCGGAAAGGGGAAAGGGGGAGACTAATGTGGGGATTACAAGGATTTACTTGTGCAATTGCATTTGCTGTGGGCACCCTGTGCGCCGCGAATGCCCAGCCATAAATACAAATTAATTGTTATTAATGATTTTTAGGGCAGGGCTAGAGGCAAAATGGGCGGAGTACCTGAAGGGTATTATTTAAATATTAAAAATAAAAACATAAGAACAGAGCTTTAATTTATAAAGGTATTTTATAAGCCCAAAAACATTTTCTTAACACTGAAATGCCCATTTTTAGCATCTATAAATACAAATTAATTGTTATTAAAGGTTGTTAAAGAAGGGCAGGAGGCAAAATAGGCAAAGAAAATCAAAGGAACCCTAACTTTTAATAATAAAAACATAAAAACACTTTCTTAATTTATAAAAATATTTTATAAGTCTTTTAATTCATGCTAATCTCTGAAATACCTTTGTTTATTTTGTGTTATAAGAACACTTTAGAAAAAAACTTATTTTTGAACATAACAGGCTTAATTAAAATCCATTTTCAATGTAGCTTATATTTTTTTAATGGTTTAAATACTGTGTATGTAGACTATATTAATTATTTATTGTTTTATGTTTAAGGGTTAAATAAAAGACCCATCTACACTTTTTTCCGCCACCTTGCTCCTCAATTTCCTAACAATTTTACCACGGCTAATGATATCGATATGGCCATGTCGAAACCCCATTTCATATCCCTAATTAAATCAGTTTCAGTGCGGCCGCATCAAGTCATTATGAGCCACTGCATTCACTGACGGCCACGCAGCAGGGTTTTCCTTTGTTTTCCTAATTTTTCCCGACCACTTTCCTGGCTGCGATGGTCGGGTTCGGTTTAACTTGAGTGTTGAGTCCTCTGCCTCGTTCTAGGTAGCTGGTTAAATTTCACACTTAAGGGGCCAAAGGGCAAGGCGAAAAACGCTGACCATGCCGGCTATTAAAATGCGATTTGATGGGAGCTATGGCCACTTCAGCTTCAGCATTTTATGCCCTGCCAGAAGGTAATACGGATTTCAATTGGTTTTTGCTAGTATTGTAGCTATATATTTACAAAGTTCTTAGCATATGGACATATTTTCGAGATTTTTATGATAACTAAGCAAGAGAAACTAAGTCACACATAATACATAATACTCCGAATAATTCTAAAAAAATATGTATATAATTTTGGAGGTAAAAATAAATACTAGACACATTATTTTATGATTTCCTAAGAAACATATAATGTGTTTTTTATCAATGGTTCTGTGTATAATTACAAACAAATTATTATATAAAGAATAAATCGATAACCTTTTTTTTAAGGGCATTTGAGTTCAGGGAGCCTTGCTTTCCTGCCCTTTGGTTAATTTCCAACCTACCAGATTGATTTCGCGCGTAAATTTATGCGAACTTTATTGCTTTTTGCGAGAACGTTCCTTAAAGACTGGAAACCCAGGGAAAACCTGACTGGACCTAGGGGACAGCCCGGGGGAAAGCGGGCCCAGCATTTTCCCAGCCCCGAAGATTTTCCCCGGCACGTCGGCAGCCGTCCAAGAAGATAAGCCTCCTGCACTCGGACGGGGACTCGCAACTTGGATCTCCGCTGCTGAGACTGCTGCCTTTGGGCAACGTATTTTATTTGGAGCACTTGGTATCCCCGATGAAAGGCCCACGGGGGGGGGGGGGGGGGGGGGCGAGGGGCGTGGCAAGGGGCACGACTGGCCAATGCGAAAGGTCAATTGATGGTGCCGGCCGATAGGCAGTTGCTGCAGTTGTTAACTTAAAACGTGTAAACTGCAAGCAGCAACAGCCACTGCAGCAGCAGATCACTCGCAGAAAAGTATCAGAAAAGTTTGTCAGAATAATGGGTTTAATACACAATAACTCAGTTAAATTAATTCTCAAAAGAAAATATTTCAAGAATTTTAATTACAAATTAAATACCTGTTATACTAACTTAAGTCTGGTATTTTATAAATTATTTTAAATACTATAATTGTTGAACTTTCATTTAATTCAAGCTTTAATTAATAATAAAATAAATTGATTATTTTTAAGTACAGCCAATTAATCTAATGCTAAGAAATTGTAAATAAGAAATTAATTAATTAAACGTTGATCATTTTAATTTGGTTGAATACCAGAAATTTTAGAATTATTATTATTAGAATTATCAAGAACTTTTAAGTTTTATTATTTAATTTAATTATAATTATTATTATATTATAATAATAAAAATAAGAATTCATTTATTATTCAATAACAAAGGGACTTCTGGATTTTCACAGAAGAAATAGTATAAATAATCAAGTATATTTTCAAAAAATAGTATAATTTCTTTTGATTAAAGTAGAGTTTCAATCATCAATAGAAGTGTTAAAATTTTAGGTTTTATTTTTTCTCATCCAATTAAACGCACGCCTTCAATTAAGATCATCTGCAAATTGCAGCTAGTTGAACGTAATTAACTTTTTCCTGCGCTTGTCCAGTTAGTTTTTAGAAACGACTTCTTAGACCAGTAAAGAATTTGGAATATTCCTAAATTTTTAGAATTCTCATGTTTAAAAAATCCAATACTATAAATTGCAAATACCTTTCGAATCGCAAAGCTGCCCCACAGCTATAGACGAGCTTAGGACTTCGATGGACATATCTCTTCCTGAAAGAGGTACTTGAAGTACTTGATTTTTTATTATCCATCCGTGAAAGCACTCACATCTCGGGTATTCATCCACATCTGCTTGCCACCATTTGCAGCATATTTTCGCACCTGCAATGGGGAAAATGCCACCTTGTTTTTCCTCTCCCCCTCCGCCCTCTTCAGAGGGAAAGTGCCAGTCCTTCATCGGGACAACATGGATAAAATAAATATTAAACGGCCTTCCTGTGCACCTCGTTCTCGTTTGCCTCCGCTCGCCGAGTGTGTGGATATTCGTGCGATATTTGCACATATATATCCCCGTATATCCTGCACATCCTGTGTACCCAAATTGCAACCACAACAACAACAAACAAACAAACAAGGGCGTCGAGGGGGGCGTCCAGGGGGGCGCCTTAAAAGTCAAAAGTAAAAACAAGTCAATTTACGTCAAGCACTTTTGCTATAAAGGATATTAGAGCAGAAATACAACAACGACATGCCAACATTTCCGACATGTAGGCGTCGACTGCCGGCGCCGTTAGAAGCACGTGGAGCGACTGTGGGTGGCTGGGCGACTGGGCGGGCTGCCAGTGGGTGGTGGCTGGTGGCTGATGGCTGGTGGGTTGCCTTTTCCCATGCTCGATTCCAAATGCAACTGCCATTTGCGAGGCGACCATTTTGGGCGCGGGACTATGGGAATGCGAATGGGAATGGGAATGAGCATTGCATGCATGTCATTTGTACCCCGACATCGAAGCGGCGGTGGGTGGGTGAGTGTGTGGGGGGTGTATATGGGGGGTGGTGGGTCGAGGGTCGAAGGGAGTTTTTGTGCGCCGTGCATCTTGCAACTTGTCGGGGCTGCAGTGCCAGAAACAAAATGGCGCCGACTGCACTGTGCACAAAATAGCAATAAATGCAAAAGTTACCTAATTCATTTTTAAAAGTTACACATTTTTTATTACAAAAGAAAAGACTGTTTATTAAAATAATGGGCAGACAATAAATTTTTTTTTATTTAATTAACATCTTTATTTAATATAATCCAGGAACAGATCTAATTAAAGCCTTTAACCTAAATGTTTTCTTAAGTAAATAATCTCTTAATTATAAATTATAATTAGTTTTCAACTTGGTATATAGGAGTAGATCAAATTACGACTAGTTTCAAGTAAATAATATATTCATATTAGTCTCTTAGGAGCAGCCCAAAATGTCTTCTTTTGAGCCTGCGAATTGGGATAGCCCCCTGTAATCTCCGGGCTAGACGATTACGGTGGGCAGTTAGCAGACAATAAATACTCAAATATGTTAAAATCGCCTCCAAATATGTCTAAAAGCATACTTTTGGAAGGACACTATGTAACATTTAAAAATTACTGCATACTTTCCGACACCAGGAAAAGTACTTTAAGAGCCTTGCGGTTCTTAGACGCATTATTAAACGATATATATATATATAGAAAAAACGCAGTGCTAATTTTCATTAATATAATATTATTTAATTAAAATAATTTATTAATTACTTATTTTCCTTATTTTTAAGTAATAAATACATTCTAAAAAAAAATTTAAAAGCCCCTATTTACAAATATATAGCAGGTCAAAAAATAATATCAAATATACACAAATTCCTTAAAATCACAAACTCAAATTTGTAAGCGTTCAAAAGCATGCTTTAAAAAAATAACTTTGTAATTCAGAACTGTTGCATACCTTTTGACGCCCTCAAGGCAGTTTTGAAAGCCTTCTAAGTTCTTTGAACTCTTAATAAAGTGGTGACTCTATTTTAACCTGAAAGTACTTTTAAAATCTCTTAAGCAACATGACTACATACATTGAAAGGCTAATAAAATCCAGCCAGTCACCCAGAAATTTTCGCAGTGCCCAAAGGTACGTGTTCGTAGGCGTAGAAGAGTTTTTAAACAGTTTCGGGCGGAAATTGCGTTGCCATTAGGCGAACGGCAAGGGCGAAGGGCTAAAAGCGATGGCCACCCTGCCACGCGACCTACCCCAAAAAAATACAAAAAGAAAATGAAACGTACATAAAACTCGTGGCGAAAAGAAAATGGAAAATAAGGTAAAGTAAGAGCACGAAAATGAGAAATAACGGCTGAAGGAGCGAAGGAGCGAAGGAGCCACCGCGTTTTCCCGAGCTGCCCTGACCTGCCGCAACGCATTTTGGCCTGGCTAAGGGTAGTTCTTCCCTTATTTTTTCTGTGTGTCTGCGGCTGTGTGCGTGTGTGTGCTTTTGGCCCGCTCACCCATCTCATATTTATGCTTTGGTTTCAGCCAAAACAATTTAATACATTACATTTTACTGGCATTTCCTTTTACTTTTACCCCAAAAGCAGCACGCACCCCAAGACGCTGAAAGGCGGCGGGGTGGCAGAAAAAAAGACAAGCAAGGAGGTAAGCATTTTTGGGTGGCAAGTGGGCGACTGCCGCATCCGGACTGTGGCGCAGTTTTCGCCATAAATAATACCATAATGCCCTCGTTTCGTCTTTATTTCGCTGCACCACGCCAAGACACAAGGACCCCAGAGGTCGCCATGGATCGGCGGGGCTGTCGGGGGTTAAGACGGGGGCGGTTCTTAACCGCTCATCCCGATTATGGGACAGATCTTTGAGGTGAGCACATGAATCGCCTTGTGGGAGGGGGGCATTAAATGAATTAAACACGACCTGCTCAAGGTCAAATCGGCCAAGGAGCTGGCGAAAAATGGCAAAGTGAATGGCACACAAAGGTGCAATAAGAGATTCCGAAAGTTTTAAGCTCGGGAAAATCATGGATTCAAAAGGATATCCTCATGAATAGAAGGTTTTCCGATTGTGAGTTTGGGATGAAAGCTTGAACAGGAAATTATGTATTAATAATTCTCTCTTATTTCTTTTTTTATATCTTCCCCTTTATTTGAGTGAAAAATATTTCTTTAAAATAGTATCATGTTTAACTCTTTTGTATTTTTTGAATTTTTTGTGAAAACCTGTCTTCCTAAAAGATATATATATATATATATATATATATATATGAGACTTAGCTTAGGATCATAATGCAGGAAAAGGCCATAGGTAATTTTTAACTGTAATTAGAGGATCAATAAATAAATATATTATTCTACTAAGTTTTGCAATTTGTATTTAAGTCTGTAAAAAATTTGTAGGCCCAGTTTTCTTTTTAGAAATTCATAGTTTGCATTCCGTTTCTTGCAGATTTCTTATAGAAATCTTGCATAAATTTTTTTGTTTATATTTAAAGCTGTTAAAAAAGCCCTATTCATTTTTGTTTCCTTTTTCCTCCATTTTTTTTATACATATTTACCTGAAGTAAATGCAACTACACTGTAAGCAACGGCTTAGTTATGGCTGTCCGGGCCCAGTTTCCTAGGATATGCACGAAAACACTGGCCCGTTGAAAACTATTAATTAATTTAAACAAATGGAAATCATTTGGCAAGCAAACAAATAAATTTCTCTTGTTTGCACACAAGCACGCAACACCACGGGACGGGGTTGGGGGAAAAGTCAGAGCCGGCAATCAATGATGGGAAAGCGAGTGGGTCGGGTGGTTTTGGGTAGTTCGGGTGGCTCGGATGGCTTTGGACGGCCTGGGGGGTGGTGCTGGCGAAGTCGACTCTTCAAAATGAATGCCGTGTGCAGATGTCCTGCCAATCAATGGCTACGCTTCAATAAACACATACATCGCATCCAACGGGGGCCAGGGGCGGCGAACGGGGGGGCACTGCCAGAGATTGGCCTGCACACACCAACACATATGCAAAACGGGGGGGGGGGGGGGCGCAAAAAATTTGCAGCACGAACAAATCGTAAAAATTATTGAAAAAAAAGAGAAAACGCAAAAAATATTAGAAATAGTGAGACAGAGACAGCAGCACCAGCTGAAACTAGCCGGAAGAACGAGCGAGATGCATGGCATACGTGGAGAAAGAGAGGCGACGATGCCAAGGAAAGAGAGAAAAACAAATTAAAAATTGCTGCAAGAGGCAGCGAGGCACCGAAAAACAAGAAAAAAAAACCTATGAACTACAAATGGAGGGAGTTCCGAACTCGGCTCCTTCATTTATTGATGTGTAGCGAGTATCCCTATGATTGCCTTTTCAGAAACTATAAGCCCCACCCACCGGAAAACCCTTCATATGCTCCTGCACTGATTGCTTCATTTTTTATACTTCGTCCTCTACAAGCACTCAACATTTTGTTTCGCTTATTTACTCACACACAGCCAAAAAGATACTGAACCAAAAAAAAAATGAGGAAAAGAGTTAGGAACAAGAAAAGGCAAGGATATAGGAGTCATTTCGCCATAGATTTCACCTATCTCCCTTTTTTTCTGCTGAATATTTTGCCATTTTTAATTAGAAACGTTCCCACACGAGTGGTTACCCTAATGAATGCAGAAAAAATGGCAAGGAAAGTGTGGTCAGTGTTCAATGGAAAACTCAATTGATTCAAAAAGAAACTTGCTAATTTAAAACTCTAGTATTTTTTGTATACTACGGGGAAGTTCTCAAAATTCAATGACTAGTACACCCTTTTTATGAAAATCCTTATCCACAAATGGTCACACTATCCCGTTTGGAAAACTGAGTCAAATAAAACGTAATAAAAATGTAATAAAAGTCCTTGAAAGTTATTAAAAGTATACCCATGTAAATCGAATTTCATATCTCAGTTTTGTCCGAGTCTGCAATTTTATTATACTTTTTGCCACCGAAAACCAAACTGAGGGGTGGATGGATGCTATCATAACAAATAGCAGATATATATAGGGGAATATATATCTATGTGTTTGTGCAGACAAAAGGCACCCAACTAAACTGACGCACCAAAAAGTCATTTGAAAGTCGCACAAACTTCGGGGGAAAAGTGTTTCTCTTGTGGGGGAAAACCCAGGGGGAGTGCTGGGGCGGAGGGGGGTTGAAAAATGAAGAAAATGCATTGCAAGAAAACGCACTTGTCAAGGGGAGTGGGCCAAAAACAGAGGGGGCTTTGTGAATTGTCGGTCTTACATATTCCTGTCAGCTCTGTGCTGTTGGGTAATTTTTAAAAATAGATCCAGATTGGCTTACTTATGTGGGATATATACATATTTAACAAATCTTACTGCTTTTTATAGCCCTAAATAAATTCACTATAAAATTTAGTTGGGTAGAAAATAAGCTCCTTGATTTAGTTTTATTTAATATTATAATATTACCTATTTTAATATATTATTTTTAATTATTTATTTTTTGATTTTACTTTATGTTTTATTCAAATAACGCCTGAAATAATGGTACAAATTTGTAGGCATTGTGGTATGGTAAGTATTTAAGTATTTAAAGTATTATCCTGTTCAACTTCATTATTAATATTTATTTACTTCTAAAGCTAGGCCTTTAAAAAATAGCATAATAAAGAGCAAATAAAGTTAAAAGATTTTATTTTAGGGACATAAAAGTCACACTTACGACGATGATTAGTTTTGACGTGCTTACATACTATCTCCCCAATAATACCCATGCATACATAAGTATATGGAAATTTTCGCTGGCACATTCTCCAAGCTAATCACTTGCACAGGGTCACATCGCCCGGAAAAATGCAGCGGGGAAAACTTCGTGTCAATAATGAAAGCAGGCCGTTGGGGTGACATCACACACACACACACACACGTAGCTGGAAAAAATACTGGAAAAGCGCAGCTAAAGTGGCAACAAAGGACATGCTCACACACACACAAGCTGGAGTGAAAAATAAAATGTCAAAAGTGTTTACGTTGTCTCCCTCTATATGGCCGTTTCGCTTGCACTCCCTTTGTCTGCTATCTGCTGTGGCAAAAAAGAGGAAAAATGGATACAAAAAAATTTCCTTAGTGGGCGGCAAGTTGGGCCAAAAGCACAGCATTCATTATAGGCAACAACATCAACTGCTGTCGACGTGGCAAAAGACGCAATGCAACGCGATGCGAGGCGACGGCAATAATACTAAAAAACTAACAGCAACAGCAACAAAAGGCCCGCCAACAACTATCGGCAAAATACCCCAAGTTGGCAGGACTCCAGCCAAAAAAATGAGTTACACCGCGGAAAAAAGGAGGCAGTATTCAAATTTTTTAAAAATTATACCCTCGAGAAGCCAAAATGTATAATTTTAAATGCAAGATAAAGCTTTAAACATTAAGTACACTTGTTCTGCCTTCTGCTACTTAAACGTTTAACAAAACTTTATAAAAGTATGCAACACTTTTTTTGAACACCAATAAACAACCTATCAATGATCACCAAAAATAAATCATATTATTTTAAGTATTCCAAGTTAAATTAAAAATCCTCTCCCAAACATTTTCTTGCCCTTCTGTTATTACAAATATTTATTACTGAAGTAACTTAAAATACCTTCCCCCTTACATAACCTACCTAAAAGTACCTACCTTTCTGCTTTGAGCACCCATAATCATTTCTTACAACTTATCACCGATTATTCTCCCTGTACCGACGTCATCGACGACAACAACAACAAACGATGCCGACAAAACAACAAAAATTGACCAACAACAACGGCACCAACAAAAAACACCAACAACTGCAACGAGCTGAGCTTGAAACACACCAGCGACAACATGAAATACACCAACAACGGCAACGAAAATCGAGCGCATTTTTTTGGCAGGCAAACAAAAATATTTTTCACCGGGCAGCCGTAAAAAAATAAGAACTGGAAGGTGAAAAAATACCCCTGCATAAAACTAAATAAGTAAGAAAAAGAAAGCGAAGTGAAAGGCAGATAACCGAGTGCAAGGAGCTAAAAATCTGGCAGAAAGAAAATCACAGCGGATATTAAGATACCCTGAGCAGAACATTCTTTCGAAGGAGACTGAAACTGTATTCGCTGATTCAAGGGTCTCCATCTCTCAGTTGTGGGTCACATTTTTATGTTGAAAGACCTTTTCTTGAATAACAAATAAAACACGGTTCAAATATAGATTGTCATGTATCGTTAAGATCGCAGTTTAATGTATCTACATTTAGTTAAGTTCATATTTTAACCCATTGAACATGTTCGTTTTCTCTTATTTGCAGAGGTTTCAGAATGGTGACCCAAAATGCACCTCTAGATTCCATAACTTGAGTTATTGGACTCCGATTTTGAAGTGGGATACCTTTTTGAGTTTATGGATGAATTTTCTAATAATCTACATTTAAATATTTCCTTTCAAGTAGGGTCCAAATTTTGACCCATTTTCATGTTCGATTTTTCTCTATTTTCAATGTTTTTAGAAGGTGACCCAAAACTGCACTTCTAGATTCCATAACTCGAGTTATTGGACTACGATTTTGAAGTGGGATACCTCTATAAGTTTGTGGATGAATTTTCTATTAATTTACATTTAAATATTTCCTTTCAAATAGGGCTAAAATTTTGACCCATTTTCATGGTTAATTTTTCTCTATTTCCAGTGTTTTTAGAATGGTGACCCAAAACTGCACTTCTAGATTCTATAACTCCAGTTTTTGCACTCCGATTTTGAAGTGGGATACCTCTATGAGTTTGTGGATAAATTCTTTAATGATCTACATAAAAATATTTCCTTTTAATAAGGGGCAAAATTTTGACCCATTTCTATGTTAGATTTCTCCGTATTTCAGATGTTTTACAGAATGGTGACCCAAAGCTGCACTTCAATATTCTATAGCTTGAGTTATTGGACTACGATTTTAATGTGCGATACCTCCATGAGTTTTTTATCAAATTCTCTGAAAATCTACATTCAAATATTTATTTTTGAAGAGGCTCCACTTCCTTACCCATATTACCAACGAAAGATAGCCGATAAAAATCCCGATTGGGCGCCAGTACACAGTGAGAAAAGGGCAGTGACTGCAGTTGAGGCGGCAAGTGTGACTGCGTTTGGGACTGCGACGACACGTGACCGAAGGCAAGGGCAATCATAGTGGTTAAGGGGGCGTGGTGGGCGGTGGGGCGGTGGGCGTAGTGGGTGGCAAAGGGACGCACAAAACGCAGTAAAACGAAACGCAAAGGACGCCGACTGCGCTGCCGGCTGCGCTGTCCAAAATGCCCAATGCGCTCTCTCACTCACTGTCGCCCTCTCTCTCTGACGCTCTCTCACGGCTCGCTCCCTCTCCCTCTCGCTCTCTTTCGCTCGCTTGCTGTTGCACTCGTCGCATGTTTGTTGTTGCTGCCCCTCTTTGTGTGTGTGTGTGTGTGTTTGTTTTTGTTTCCCTGTGTTTTTGTTTCTTTTCATTTTTTTGTGTGTGCTGCTGCTGCCGCTGCTGCTGCTGTTGTTGTTGTTGTTGCTGCCCATTTCCTTTGCTGCGTTTTTTGCCAAAAGGGGCGATTTTTGCTCCGGTGGTGACGTTGTTGCTGCTTTTGTTTGCCTCGCTGCCGAACGCAGCCCGAAACAACAACAAGCGGGCAGCAGCAGCAACAACAACGCCGGGGAGTAGTGAATTTTTTCCGCCTCGTGTTGTTGTATTTTTGCAGCTGACTGCCAATTGTTTTTGGGCCAATCGAGTGCAAGCGTCGCATTCGCATGTGGGTGTGGCCTAAAAATGCAACCCCCTGCAGGTGGACGCGGGCAGCGCAGTCGCAGCGCTGCCGTGGCTCGCACGTATTTGTTGTTCCTCTGGACGGGCACCAAAAAAAAAAACGCCAAGTGTGTGTGTGTGTGTGTGTGTGTGTGTTTGACCCACGGTTAGAACAACAACAAAAAGGACAATTGACCAAAAAGGCCATCGAAGCACACACACATACGTAGTTCGACACACACACCAGGAGCAGGAGCAGGAGAGAGGTGAAAGCGTAATCGAAGATTAGGCCCAGAAAAGGATAAATAGGTAACGGTACCACAGCTAGTCGCAATTATTTAACCCTTATCCTGCAAATTAACCACTACCTTTGCCCAGAAAAGGAGCGTGATCTGTTGGCACATAAAATATATTAAAATTATTTTTTACTAATCTAGTACATTTTAATTGGCAAATATAATTTTTCAGATGAAATGAAGAAATGTCCTAGTTACCGAGTGTCATGTGTTTATTTCCCGTAACTTTTATGCGTATTTAAGTATCTAGGATTTAACTGGAACTTAAATAAAATACAATTATCATATGAGAGAGGTGCTTTAAAACCCTTTTTAAACCACTCTTTATGGAGTGAAACCTTCTTTAAATCGAAAGATTAAAGAACATTAGAAGAAAATATACCAACTTACTATAGTTAGATGATGAATAATATCTCTTAAATGTTGCCCTTTAAGTCCCAGAAAGCCTTTGAAAATATGTATTTTCCAAATACAGCTAATGGTTAATTAAATTAGAAACAAGTTAATTAAATAAACAAAAACTAAATCAATATAAAACATATTTATTACTAACCGTTTAAAATATCTTGCCCCCTTTTCCAAGACAACAACTTACACGTAGCCAAAATGAAGAGCGCTAGATTTAACCCAATGTTAAAGTTTGTTTTTCCCCGCTTTATTTGAATCTTCCTGTTTTCTCTGGGTTTAAATTTTATCCGCGACTTTTTCGCCAGCGAAAAGTTTTCACTTTCCTTGCGAGGAGTGGGCGGTGGGCGGGGAGAACAACAAGAAAGCACACAATAAATACTTGACGCCATATTGTACGAGTGTGAGTGTTTGACTTGCAAGTTTAAAGTCAAAGAAAAGCGCCAACAACAACGGGAACAATCTGTGAAAAGCGAGGAAAATCGTCTGCGGGAAAACACTTTCAACTTTCCCGGCCACGGGAAAAGTCAAGTCAATTGAGGAATCCAGATTATGAGTAAGCAAACTAATTTGCCAACGAGCGTGGGAATTACTTAATTTCATGGGAAAACAATTTTATTAAATTAAATAGATTACTATAGTTATTTCGGACTAGGATTGGAGTTGGAAATATCTATGGTAAGGATGGTTTTCTTATTAAGAGCTCCAAAAGTTGTCAAGAATCCATAAGTCGAACTTCCATAACTAGATATTCCCCTTATTTGTGCTACGATATTAACAGTAGTTATGGCTGAACTATATTACTTTTTCTAATTAAAAATATTAAAAATATGTATCATATGAAACTGATGATTTGAGGAATTCAAGCTAAAAATTATAAATGCAATGTTTATATTTCCTCTCTATTAAAAAACACTTAAACTGTGGTTTTAGGCGAAATAAATATTAGTCAATGATTAATTGACCAAGCTATGTGTAACTCGATGAAAAATGTCACCTATATATTGTACATTTTTAGTTATGAAAGGTCGACAATATTTCTGTATCCTACTTTTGGAAATCACATATTTTCTGTTGAAAATAAAACTCTTCAAGCCAAAACTAAACCTTTCCTTCAGAGTAAATACCCCATATAGTAGTAAGCCCTGCCAATAAACCACCGATGTGCCAGGATTGTGCATTCAAACGAGCAGTGCATCCAGTGAGCAGCAGACAGATACAATATATGTATCTACACATGCATCTAGAAAGGATATCCAAATGGTGGAAATAGTTGTGCCGGCGTCTAATACCGCATATTGCATACATTTGTGCGCCAGTCGGAGTACAATTTTATTCGCAGCTATTTTGCGCACAATTTAATGCCATTTTTATGCACTTAATGTTTGCCCAGATGGCTATGTAAACATGCATATACATGGATGTATGTACCCGCAGATGCATGTATGTACATATGCGAAAGACAGCGCAAGTTTGCAGCCAGCGAGCGGAGAGTGAAAGTAGCTCCTTTCTTTCATTCGGTGCCATTTGTTGTATGTATCCGGCAGATACATAATATATATGGTTAGGGATATACATATATAAATGGAGTATACTATATGTGTGGCTGCATATATCGGTGGCAAAGTTTTCAATTTCGCTTTCAGCATAAATATGCCAGAGAGAAGTTTGCTGGCGCTCTTTCTCCTCCTGGCCCGCTGGCTGTTTGTCTGCATTATGACCCACTTAAGTGGCTTTATGGCGAAGGTTACGAAACTTTGACTAGACGCCCCAAACACCACCCCCTTGCTATCAGTCGAAAAAGTTTTTAACTTGATTTAATGGGTTTTAATTGCCGGCGCTTGGCAACTTCTCAAGTGTGTTAATTAATTTGCCTGTTTCCGGACACTTCCGCAAATACCACCCCCTCGCCTGGGGGCTGGGGGCGGTAGGTGGTCCTTACCCCACACTAGCAGCACATGTATCTGGCAGATACATCAACTATCTTTGCATGCCTTGTCATCGCCAGGAGCAGAAGCCTGTCAGTCATACCCACACAAATTGTTATTTTCGTCTATACGATGCCCCGAAGGCCCCCGCAGGTAAATACCCAATATGTATATACACTGAGGAGAATCTATGTACGTGTATAGTCTTAATAAAACTGTCAATCAAGCGGCACAGCAGAGCGACCAGGCCGAAATGCCAACTAGAACGACATTTAGATAGAGCCAACAAGACTGTCAAAGGCTTTCCCAGCTGGCACCGAACCCAGGCGAACCCATCGCCAAAAGGCTGCCAAAGTTAAGCTCCACAAATTATGTCAATAAACAAAAAAATTATGGTGAATGTTCTGTAAAGTGACACGGGCAAAACAAATTATTCGCCCTGGCCATTTTCGATTTTTGCAATAAATTCGATTGCCTCTCGCCATATCCTTGCTACTAACAACCTTAGAAATTTGTTGATTGCAAACCAGATGTAGGATCTCCCTGGTAATTTTTTAGTTAAATTATAGAATTAAATTTAAATAAATTATCGTTTTTATTAGCAACATTAGAACTTATGGAACTAGGAACACAATTTTAAATATAATTGATATAATATTGCCATCGCCTTTATAAGAATAATAATTTGTTATAGAAAATTGTATTTTATTTCGTTCAGTTATGAGTGTAAATAAGAAAAACTTAAGTAGTGTAGATCTTCCTTTTTAATTCATTTAAAATGTTCGAGATATAATATCCATTCGGTAATATAATAATATATATTATTTTTTCTTATATGAATAATTATTTTTGGCTTACATTTGTTTCTTTTATCACATTCTCAGTGTTTCTGCTCCTTGTTAATTTAACTAAAAAATTTAGATATTTTTTTTTAATTATAAATTTAAATTTCAATATTAAGTAACCTTAGTATAATTTTCCAAAAAACACCAGCCATTCCTGGTGCACTTTCCCACCGAGAATTGCAAAACCTCTGCCGATCAATGGGTAAAAAGTCAACCTGTCACAAGGTCCAAGTCTGAGAGTTCGACTTCGAGGCCATTCGAGGGACTTCGACGAGGGGAAAGGGTGCGGGTGCCGCCCTTTGATTTGTTGTTTATGTCATTTGGCAAATTGATTTCATTTGAGGACACCTGACAGGAATGCACGCCTCCCCGATTTCCCGATGTTTGTTTAGCGTCAAGTGAAAGTTTTCTTTGTATTACTTTCCCATTCAATTGCCCAGGGGGCAGGGCCGGGGCTAAATGGCTTTTATTCAAATCCTTTAGTTTCCTTGCGGGTCTTTCAGTTGTCAGCAACATGTTGGTAGCAGCCAGGCTGACGCTAATTAGACACCCAGGCTGTGTGTGTGAGACCATCGATTCCTCTGGCTTATTAATGGCTGGCAGTAGGGATGGCACAGGCGATCGATAAGTATCGGAAATAAATCGAATTTGATTTTTAGCTCACTTTATTTTACCTCTTAGTTATCTACTTTAAAATAATGTGCTCTTTGATTTACAACTTAAGAAATATGCTGAAATTAAAGGTACTTTTAAAAAATAATAAAGAATTTATTATTGAAGATCTTGAAATAATGTTTTTTTGTTAAGCTAACAATGTCTAAAAAAGCTTGGGTATTTAAGTGATGAAATATAATTTAAAAATGCATAATTTTTAAAACAATATATTAAAATATGTCGTTATAATATATTAACATTTTAATAAATCCCTTTTTTTGATTAACGTTTTAGTGTGAGTTTTCATATTATTGATCAGTATTATCTAACTATATTTCCGATATACGTATTTAAAGCTGTAGTTAAAAAATAAATATTCATAATTATCTTGTAAATAAGAAAAAGACATACATATATCGAAAATATCGTCGATAAATGCCATGTTTTTGATATGTGTTGCTCCGATACTTCCGATCGCCTTTGCTTCTTGCAACCGATATGCATCCCTAGTTTTCCCAGTGCAGGGGCGCCGGGAAAGGGGGGACTAATTCACTTGGCAGACGTCGGCAAATAACAAAAGGCTACATTTTTGTACACCGGCAACATGTTGCCGGCAGGTTGTTGCTGCTGCTGCTGCCGCCGCTGCTCCTTTTTGTCGTCTTCATCTGGTTTTGCTGCCCTGCAGCGGCGGCATGTGAACAACACAATGTGTCATGTTGTTATTGTCGTTGTTGCTGCTGCTGTTGCTGTTGCTGTTGCTGCTGTTCACTTTGTTGTTGTTCGCGCAATCGATTTGTTGTTGGTGTTCAATTAATTGTACTCAAACTCAATGCCAATGTTGCCGGCTACTGTTGCCGCTGTGGATGTTGCATGTTGCATGTTGACCATGTTGCTGGCGCCAATCGAGGATCGTCGAGGCGAATTGAAAGCGACGGCGGCACTTCAGATAGCAAGAGGGACCAACTCCCCCCTGGAGTCGCCCCTCCTCAGATTAGCATCGGCATATCGGGCAGCCAACAACAAATTGCAATTTATATAGAGAAATAAATTTGTACTATTGCCGGATTCCCGGCCATTGTGGCCGGGTGGTCTTCAAAATGTTTGCTTAATTCCCAGATGTCCCGTCATTGTTTGGCTCTTTTTTAGTTTTGATTGCAGATTTGTCAAATATTGTAAAAACCTTTGGGTATTTTCGAGGATAAATAAATAACAATAGCTTACTAAACCATTTTTTAAGACTCTGATAGAAAAAAAAGCTAACTTGGTTTAAGAACAAAATTCTTGATTAAAGAAAATCCGTTCTTGATTTACTTTTAATCGTACGTATTTATTGCTCTTTTATGAAAAATTGCATTCATAGTATTAATATGAATTTACTAAAACCAAAATATCAATTATTTTCATATCTTCTTAATTCAAGAATAAAATTCTTAATTGAGGAGAAACCGTTTATTTATGAAAAATGGCACTCATAGTATTAATATGAATTTACAAAAACCAAAATATTACTTAATTTCATATCTTCTTGATTCAAGAACAACATTCTTAATTGAGGAGAAACCGTGTATATTTTCTTGATTTTAAAATTGTATTATTATTTCTGTTACAATTATTAGTATAATTCAATTTAAATTTACTAAAGCCCAAGTATTGAGTATAATTCCCAAGACTGACTTTTGATTTCCACTGATTTTGGTGGCCGGAACCCAAGATTTCTCGCCTCGAAGCAAACTTCAAAACCCCGAAAAAACCTCCAACCGAAGACTGCCCGCAAATGGAAGATGATTTTTAATTAGCCAGCAACAAGAGGTGCCAGACAAAGAAAATCCCGAAAAGGATGTCCAAAATCAAACAACAACAGCCACAACGGGGCATAAATGTGAGGGGGGCTTTCTCCGAAGTGGGTTCGGGGGGGCTAAAGTGCCCCAAAACGCTGGCGGCAAAATGAGGCGACGAAACACGAACCAAGACAAAATGCGCGGATTTCTGGAAACACCCTCAGACCGCCGCCCCCAAAGCCAGAAGACAACTTCATTTTTGTTGTTCCACAGTGTCTGCCGCAAGCAGGGGCGTCGGTGGGTTAAGGGCTGCTTTTCGAGAGGGGCAGGGGCTGGGGGTCATGCAAAAGTGTTAATGGCGGCTAATAAGGCGAGGCAAAAAGGACGAACGGCTGGCGGCACAAAGACAGAAAGGCGGAATGTCGCCGAATGACATTAACAAGCGTGATAACAAAAAACAAAACCAGAAAAACATAACAAAAAATACAACAAAAAAACTAACAAGATGAAGACGTTGCAAAAGGGCGTTAAAAAATAAGAAAGAACGAAGCTCCGGCGGGGTGGCCAAAGGGGCAGAAGGAGCGCCCGAAGAAGGTGTCAAAACAACAACATCTAGACACAACTCGAGGCCAACAAAGGACACAAAGCGGTCCTTTTTGTAGCGCCAAACACCACAGAACATGACCCACTCTGCTCTCACTGGGTTTGGAAATAACTTTATTACCTTATAATATTGAAATAATGCGAAGACATGTTTGTTTATTAAGAGGTTTCGAAAAAAAGCAAAGGTTATACCAAAATTACTCAATATATTGGAATAAGTTTTTATTTTAGTTATAAAGAGGTTTCCAAAAGAGCAAAGGTTATATACAAATTTTTCAATATATAAGAATAAGATTTTATTTTATTAAAAAAATTTTAAGACCATATCTTCATATCGAAATGCTTATGTTTTAAATAAAATTGAAAATTGCATCTTAACAAATGCAAATTATTTTTGTTATTTTAATGCAGAAAAAGGAAGAACCTTTAATTAATATAATTACTTTTGTATTTTACTCTAATTTCTTCTTCTGTTTCCTTACTATTTGTACCATTTCTTTTTCCAATACATTTTTTTGTTTATGAACATTATTATACTTATAACCATGGATTTAAGTCATAATGCATTTAAACAAAAAGTAATAAGTTTAGCATTTCTATCACTTATTTTTCCTATTAATTAAATTCAATTTTAAACCTGAATTAAAAATTATTATATATCTAATTGAACAGTTTTCGATTTTTTTTAAATTAATTCAATGGTTTGTAAACATTATTTAACCTTTGTCCCTGGATTAAAAATTATTATATTACATTAGTACAAATTTTCTAGCTCTTAAAGACTCATTAGTTTATTTAAGCCATAAAATCAGCCAGATATTTTCGCCTCTAGATGTCCGAGGACGAGAATCCTTTCTGAAGATGGGATGAGCCGGGGAGTTGTGGAATCCTCAAGGGAGTAAAGGGGGGCTGAGTGAAGTGTGGCAGCTTTAGACAGCTCCGGCTGCATAGTTTCAGTTGCCTCTAATTTAACGGCAGAGTAAGCCGAAAAATACGGCGAGCGGCGGCAGACAAAACATTTGGCAGCTGCCAAGACATCCTCAACAGCCATCCAAGAATCCCCGAGCCGACAGCCGGCGATTAAGAAGATAAATGATTATTTTGAGCAATGCCAAAATAATAGACACCGAAGGCTGCCAAGGAGGCCGGGCCTTAAATTTCTAATTAGATGCGATGCAAAATGCTTGCCGCTCCGCCAGCCACTTGCAGTTCGCTTATTGATTATTTTCCCTCATTTTCCGCCAAAAAGGTTCGCCTCCCCTCGGACATCGAAATGTATTTGAACCCGAACGAGAGCGACGCACTCCAGAAGTCAAAGACAAAATTCCAGAGGCCGTAGACCTGAAACCGGCTGCCCTTTTGCTGTATATATCAGTATCCGACAAACATATATACTTTCGTATTTTCATTGTCAAGGCTAAGCGCAGAGTGACGCCCTCAACACGCATTTGTATCCGCTAGCTACAGGCGCGAATCTTTGAGATACATTGGCTGAAAACCAAATACACTGCTGGCAGCAGTTACTTTGGATAGGTATTTCTAAAAAATGGATTTGTGTGAGAGTCTATTATAAAGCAAAAAATTAATTTAATTATTATTAATATTAAATATATTCAGAAATAAAAACCTTTTATAACAAGCAGTAGGTGTATGTAGAAATGTAATTATCAAATGTTTAAGGGAAACCAACTAAGTGAAAAATTGTTATCAGTTAATTAAAAATTTTAAAGAACCATACTTAGTAAATTACATTTACTGATTAAAGCTTAGTTCCATATAAAGTGTAGTAGGTGCCTCTACAAATATTATCATATACATTACAAGTCTGTATACATCATTGTTATTCTCCAAGCTCCAACAAAGTCGTGATACCCCCATAAAAGTTTGTCCCTGCAGGGTATTATCAAACACACATAAGAGTGCGTAGAGCATTGAACTTGGCCCAAGTTGAGTCAACTTTGTGCGTGTATCCAGCGGATACATTGAACCTGCGCAGCCCCCCTGCCCCGCCCTTTTCGGAGGCAGCCACCCCCCTGGGAGGCCAGAATAGTGAGACACTCGCCGCTAACGGCGCTTTCTTTTATGATTTTTAATTAATTTTTATGTGCCAGCACACGAACACACCGAGAGCGAAAACTAAAATAAAATAAAACCGAAAATCTTGTTAGCCAAAAATTAAAATTTAAGCAAATTTGATAGATAGTTAGATGGCTAGATAGATTTATAGAGACGAGCGCAGCTGCTCACTAAGGGGTTTGCAAAAAAAAAAAAAAAACAAAACGGAGTAGAGCAGGCAAGTCAATGAACCAAAAAAGGTCAAGATGTTTGCAAAAATCTTTTTTGCCCATCGCCAGCTTAATTTGCTTTTGGCAGGTTTTTAATTTCGGCTTGTCTTGCTTTCTATTTCCCTGCGTAGCATATTAGATCTAATGTTTCTGGTCGCAGATATCTGCTGAAAACTGCCCGAAAACCCTGCAGTGATAAATTATGGACAAAGTATTTCCCCATTTCGCTCTGTTTCAACGATTGTCGTATCAATTTGGCATCTGACTGCTGCTGGCCAAACCCAAAAATTTCCTTGTAATCACATCGCTTGATATATTTTCGAGCAACCCGGGTGTTGTGAAAGTCCGCTGCAGATCGTGCGATAATTGCACAAATATGGTTGTTTAACTTGTGGGCAAATTGTCGGGGCCAACAGCAAAACTAATAAGAGCATCCGCAAAATGGGAGCAATCTTTTCATTGTCCATCTTGATATGTATATATTTTTGTTTCACAAGTAATTTGATATTTTATAGCTTATTTAATACAACAAAGTTTAGTGAACATAACAAGTAAAAAATTTGTGCTAGTCAAATGGAATACATTTATTGTGAATTTGTTATTATACAACAAAAGCTTAATGAATATACCAAGCAATAAAAAATTGTTATAACTTAGTCCCTTGCATTAATCAAAATGATCCAATCACTCCGCAGTGATTACAAAAAAAAATGCTGCGTATATAAGGCTAACTAACATAAAATTAACAAGAAAGGAAGTTAACTTCGGCAAGCCGAAGATTGTATACCCTCGACTCGTCCAGTCACGTTGATCAAAAATATATACTTTATGGGGTCGGAAACGTCTTCTTCCCTGCGTTGCAAACTTCTGACTGAAATCATTATACCCTCTGCAAGGGTATAAAAATATACAACTAATACACATCCTAAGCTAAATGTATTATACATAACTTATATACTACTGAAAATAGAAAGAACATTATTGTGATTGCTGACAGATTAGTTTGTTTATATTAGCTCTGTCCGATTCAAAATACTTGGTATGGCTTAAGGGGTAACTAAGAATATTTAATTCACTAAGGTACTTACCTGAAGAAGTTTTCGATGACGCTCTGGAGTCTTGAATGGTGACTTCTCCATGTATATATATCCAGTAGTTTTTGCAAAAACTCCATACATGTACAGAGATCTGTCCAAAAGCACCAACACACACAATCATTCGCTGGAACTTCCGGTCAAATGGCTTTTCGAGTGACCATAGCATCCAATTTTACCTAGAATTAGAAAATATTTATTTTTATAAGTATTATCAATAACGTGGCCTATTGTAAAATTGATAAATATTACACAACAATTACATGTTTAAGGTTCTTTATACAACATTTAAAAGTTTTAAGTTGGATGTTGCATGTTATATGTTATATGTCACATGTTATATGTTATATGTCACATGTTATATGTTATATGTCACATGTTATATGTTATATGTCACATGTTATATGGTGTATGTTACATGTTGCACATTGAAAGTTGCTTTTAATATTTACTTATCACCTAAATAAGGTTCATACCTGGACAGGATCTCGACGCACTGCATCCTGGAGTCCAGGTCCACCTCCAGATATCCAATGGTCTGTCCAAGAGCACTAACACACACACACAAAGAATCGCCGGAACTTCCGGTCAACTGGTTTTGGGAGTGACCATAGCCCAATGGTCACTCATTATGAGCTAGAACTAATTGGGAATTATAAGCTCCCGCAGAAGAAATTAATTTGTAATTAACATTTTCAATGACGTGGCCATGGTAAAATGTAATTATTACTTAATAATTGCATTATACAGGTTACATGTACCAATGTACCATGTAACATGTCTAATGTTGTAGGTTGCATGTTTTATGTTGAATGTTACATGTTACATGTTGAATATAAAATCTTCCATTTTGCCCATTGAAAGTTTCTTAAGTTTACCTTAGGTTGTTAGTTGGATGTTTTGTGTTGAATGTTACATGTTTAATGTTAAAAGTTGAATGTTGAAATGTTGAATTTTGCCCATTGAATGTTGCTTGTGTTTAATTTAAGTGGTGACTACAAATATTTAATTTACCTTAAGTAACGTATACCTTAAAAACTCGCCTCTTCAAAAAATGAAAAACTATTTAAAAAATTACATTTTCTTGAAAGTGATCGGAATTGTTAGCTGAGGTTTGCTGTCCGCCATGATTTGGCCAAGCTACGATCAAAAATCCACCAAAAAATGAGTATTTTTCGCCAAAATCGAAATCCCAAAATATCCTGATGGACCCCCTTAAAATATGAAAAAAATTTTCAAAAATTAAATATTTCTTTAAGTAATGGAAATCGTTAGCAGAGGTCGCCAGCTGCTCAAAACAGTCGCTCTTTTTGCTGTACGCCATGATTTGGCCAAGCTACGATCGAAATTCTACCAAAAAGGAGTATTTTTCGCTAATATGGAATTCCCAAAGAATTGTGATGGACTCCCTTAAAAATATGAAAAAAATTTTCAAAAATTAAATTTTTCTATAAGTAATGGAAATCGTTAGAAGAGGTCGCCAACTGCTCAAAACAGTCGCTCTTTTTGCTGTACGCCAGGATTTGGCCAAGCTACGACCAAAAATCCACCAAAAATTGAGTATTTTTCGCCAAAATCGAAATCCCAAAAAATCCTGATGGACTGAGAAATAATCAACTTTAGTAAATAATTTTTTAATTTTATTTTACCACTAATTTTACGATCGTTCATATGGCAGCTTTATGATATTGTCGTCCGATTTAGATATAATTTAATTCCAAATTCAGAAATAACTAAAAAATGGGTTTCAGCCCGATAGCTTCAAAACTGTGAGACTAGTTTGCGTAGAAACGGACAGACAGACGGACAAGACTAGATCGACTCGTCTAGTGACGCTGATCAAAAATATATATACTTTTTGGAAACGTTTCCTTCACTGCGTTGTAAACTTTTGACTGAAATCATTATACCCTCTCTCTATTAACATAAATTAAAATGCATAAAATGTTAAAGACCATCTTGAACTATTAAAACTAACCTATCATTAAAATTATTAAATATTATTATCACCAGTGAAATAAAAAGTATATTTAATTTACCCGAACTATTAAGTAAAATAAAGTTGTAACTCCACAAAACAGTGCTATAGTTTTAGCTGAATAGACTGATGGACTTTATTGTTGGCCATATATTGTTTACGCAGCTTTTTCTTGTGGCTAAAAAAAGAAACCCGCATCCAAAAATACTTAAACTTGTTTTGTTGGTAGTTTGGCGATCGGCGTTCATTAAGCAGTCGTGGCCGAGCGGTTAAGGCGTCTGACTAGAAATCAGATTCCCTCTGGGAGCGTAGGTTCGAATCCTACCGGCTGCGGTTCAAACGAGTTTTTTTTAATTTCCACAAAAAGTACCCCTAGTTCCCTAAATATTTCTTGGCATTCAATGTCATAGAACAAAATATTTCTCAAAGCATATTGTTTCTCATATTCTTTAAAAATATATTTACAATGAAATACAATTGGTTAAATTTGATCAACTTATAGAATAGTTAGTAATATTAAGAAACTATAATCTCTTATATGCAGAAACAAAACACATTTTTTATATCTTTTTTCATTAAAATAAAAACAAATTCATTTTTTAAAAAAGAGTTATAGATCAATGTTATTTTTGAGGACCGCTAAACTCTGGAAATTTGACCGTATGTGTCAACCAAGCAGTCGTGGCCGAGCGGTTAAGGCGTCTGACTAGAAATCAGATTCCCTCTGGGAGCGTAGGTTCGAATCCTACCGACTGCGGTTCAAAATTTAATTATTTTTTTAATAATTAACTAACATTTTATTAAATATTTGTTAAATTTTTTAAGACCATTCAAAAATATTAAAAATTGTTATTGGTTTAAAAGAGCTTTAAGTTTATTGATTGTTTAATATTATCCTGTAGGTAGAGTTTACGAAAAAAAATTCTCTGAAATCGGACAACACGTACTATCAAAAAAAGTACAGCCAACTAGGATTCTAAATTTGTAAACGTTTTTTTAATTTAAAATGTTACTCACGTAGCTTTATTTAATATTTGTTCCTACACTTTTGCTCAGCTCTAAAGCTACAGTTTCAACAAAAAAAATACCACCAAATTGGCACTGTAATTAACCCCATATTGATTGAATCTTAAAGGCGTTAAGCTTGCCACCCGCTGAGGCTTGAACCCAACCGAAGTCGCCGAAAAACGGAGGAAGAATTGAGACTACAAGAATAACTTCAACTTAAAGAGGGGCAAGGAACTCTCGAGACCATTGAACCCGCCCCAAGAGGCAGTTGGGCCAAAAAAAGTAAAGTAAAGAAGAAAAAGGCCCCAGAAAACGCGCCGAGCGTTTGGCAGATGCTAAGTGAGTGATAGACAAGCAACAAGCGACGACAACTTGCGCAAATCGACGACACTAATCAGAGCAACGCATGATGCCCAAAAAAGTGCCAAAGCTACAGCTCTAGGAATAAAAGTTCATAATACCCTTACCGCAGATAAAAGAATATATTTCTTAAAATAAAAGTGCTTAATGAGCACTATGCTCTAGCATCTGTCAGAGTCAATTTGTAATTTAATAAAAGCTTATATTACTTGGAGAATTTATAATGAATTATTTTTAATTTGTAATTTTTAAAAAAGATTCTTGGCGAATATTTTCTTGAATCTCAAAATAAAAAGCAAGGAATTTCTATATTAACAAAAATGTATAATACATTTTTAAAATCATTGAATAATTAAATATTCTTTAAATTAATGTGATGCAACTATCTTGTTCCATTATCAACATGCTTTTAATAACAATTTTTTACTTCAACAACATACATTTTAAAAAATCTTAAACTACAGAGTTTTAAATATGGATTCCAGTAGACCAGCTTTTGTTTAATTAATTATTATTATTCCCCTATCTGAGTCCAGAACCAATTTTTAGTGCCCTCCACAAGGGTATAAAAACAGCTGGAAAAAAGGCAAACCTTAGATACGCAAATCTCTTGGGCTGATTTCGGTTTTTCGCTGGTTCGAGCGAGATAAACGACCATACAAACGCGAGACTTTGACCCAAATTCGGCCAAAAGCCTGCGTTGATTAATCGACTTTTAGCGCTGCCCATCGCACAGATACGGCTCGCGAAATAAACCGAAATAAAACACAGTGCAAAAAAACGAACAGAATTTGCACAGCTGCTCCTGAGCCGGCTAATTGAGGAAATCGAATGTAAAATTATGTGAGCGGCAGGCAGAAAAAAAATTCGCAAACGGCCGGCGAGCGGTGACGCATGCATCTAATTTATGTATCTGATAGATACACCGCGATACTTCAAACGAACGCCCCAAGTTTTGTTGACCTTCTTCGATCGCTTTTGGCCGCAGATTTTCACTTTTGGCCACGCCATTAATTTCTTCGCGGCGCCCACCAACAAAGCGGCTAATATGTCGAAATTGCTTCAGCTGCGAGCTCTGTTTTCCATTAATTCGATTGTATTTCTGCAACTCCCGATTCATCTTTCGAGGTTCGCGCGATACCTGGAAATTGTCACAATTCGAGCGGAGTTTCTTCTGTAATTATGCTGCAATCGCCAGTTGACAAATGTGGGGCACCGCTTTTATTTTGTATTTTTGGCCAAGGGACCCTGGGAAGCAAGCTCAAATTTCGAAGCATATATCTGAGCCAATTGAACTACCAAAGAGTTCACAACTTAATGAACTCTGCAAGCGTGTTATATTTGTGAACATACATTAACAAAAGAAAATTCACAAAATAAAGAACTCACTTCCCTATAAATAAAGAAATAATAATAAAGAAAAATGTATTCTCTATACAATTTTCCAGAATATTAGTTAAATTTAAGTGCATTTTCTTCATATTTATTTCACCAAAATGCATAACAACACCAATATTTTGCTAACTAACTAACTAACTTTTATAAACAACCCTTAATTTTTTTATGGAATTTTATTTTAATTTCTTTAAATTAATTTTCAAATTGTCTAGGGCAATCAGAGAAGTTAAAAGATATTCAGAGAGTTAGATATATGTTATAATCCTTATATTATTTTTTAGCATACAAGCTAAATTATTAATTTATTTTTGTGTTACCAAAATACTTAACAATACTCTTATTTTTTTAAAAGTAACAAACTAACTTTAACTAATATTAAGAAATGATAGAGGAGTAGAAGGTATAATACCTCACAATCCTAGTTTGTAATCACATTTATTTAGTCACACCGACCATTGAAAACTGGGCTCTATCCACTTAGCCAGCTATGTAAATAAAATATGGAATAAAGCCAGTGCTGTGCCCTCTCAATGGAGTCGGATATTACCCTCTGACCACGCTCCTTGAGTTAAGAATTAAACGCCTGCCCGCTGGCCACGCCCCCGAATGGCAGACTACAAAACTGACAAGTACGGGGGCTATGGGAACGACACGGCGCGGGTTAGGGTTTGGGCTGGGGTTAGGGTCTCGAATCGGGATCGGAATCGGGGGAGGAAATGGCGTATATGGTTAGCTGACTCAACTCGGCAAGTGAAAACGTTGAGAAATCATTTGCATAAAATAATTTTGCGTGTTTTGAGTAAATAAATTACCGAACAAGGAGGAAAGAAAGAGAACAACGGCGCAGAAGAAACCGATATGGCCACGGAATATATATAAATATAAATATATAGATACACTAGCTGACAGATACATTCGCACACACAAGCCCACACACTTGTCGATGCAGTTGCAAAACTTTTTTTCGAGCAGTCTGAATAAAGTTGTGCAGACAAAAGATAGAAATATATTTACAGGGCAAAAAAAATTAGCCAAAAATTTTGTTTTAATTTCAGATTCCCAAATTATATTTTGAAAATATATTTACTTGACATTCCAAGTCCCTTTATTTCATTTTAAGTTGTACGATATGCGATAAATAGTTTTTAAAAATAAAGGGCTTGCAAAAATCTTAGCTTTTAATATAGATTTCCTATTTTTTTATCCTGAAAAATAATATTATTTTGGTCCCCATTAATTTTAAATATTTTTTGGAAACCAATCTATTGATTTTTTCTCCCTGTTTACGGGGTTTATCTATCAAATGGCCAAGCCCCTGGATAAGTTAGCCGTAGTCCCCAGCTTTTGGCCCTGGTAACATGTCGTTGGGCAATTAATAACGGATTATGAGGCGACGACTCCCAAAGCGTTGACAATGCGGAAAAATAAAATAAACACAAGGGGGGAAACTCGTTGAAAACGGCAACGGGGTGTGGAAAACTGACGGCATCTTTGAGATGCACATCCAGAAAGGGAATATATACGAAAAAATAAAAGTAACGCGTATCTGTGCGCTACAAATGTATCTTTCATCATCATTGGGTCTCCGTCGCCCCATCTTTATTTCCCCGGGTTTTTCTCTTATAATTCTCCTTTGGCCCCGGCTTTGTCACGCCCCCCGCCCCCGTGACTCGTCCTTGCGCCAGGCTTTTAAGCTGATGAAAAGGAAAATTCCCGAGCATTCAAAGTCCAAAGTTTTCTTTCTTTCGAGACACCATCCCCATCCAGCCGAAACGCTCGCCGCCGATTTTCGCCTTTATTTTTTTGCGGATTTCTTGTGAAAAGCGTAAAAATTGCTGTAGATTAGCCAGTCGACGACATTGTTGGCTCTGTTTGAGTTTATAGACATCTCATATGAGAGTCGGGCATTATTCGGTCAGGCCCTTGGAGGAGTCGTCTTTCCGGGCATGGGAGGCCACCGAGGGATCAGGGATGGATTAGGAAATTCGCAGGCATCTTTATGCGGAAAATAGCTTAAAGGGCGCCAGAATTGAAGACCGAAATAAAATTTCATTCACCATATGTCATCGCATTTATTAAATACCATCAATTATTTCTAGATGATGGTTTTAAATAATTTTTAAAAACCTAAAAATAGTAATATAATATTTATTAAAACCTTATAAATTATAGATCCAATTTGCAAAAAGGCTTAAAAAATTTACTTTTGATTGAGAAGAATGAGTTAAAAAATTTAAAGAAAAAAGATTTAAAGAAAATTCCTTATTTTATAATAAATACCGAAATAATCACGTAAGATAAATATCTTCTAATGTCACAAAGCGCAACAAATAAGTTCATATTTTACAAAGAACGATAAATTAAATATGTTACTAAATAATTTAGAAATACAGATACATTTTACTTATATCTAAGTACCTCAAAAAACCACCTTTGTCTTCCCAGTTCCTGCAATATTATTTGAACTCCTCGAGGTTTTTAAGGCCACCTGAGATATGCTGCCAAAAAACCTTGTGCATAATTCTATAAATTATAAAATACAACAAACTCGGATGACAACAACTGCAGAGGGAATGCCTCAGCTCGGGGCCCCCTTTTCCCATCGGAAAATTCTATTACACTTTTCATTTCTTTTTTTTTGCTGTTTTTTTTTTGTTTCGCCCATCTCCTGGCCCCTCGCTTTTTTCACTCACATTTTTATGTGCGTCTTGTGATTTTTTCACAATTTTCCGTTGTTACTCCCCTTTTTTTGTGCATTTTTATTTTCGTTATTTTGTTGCTGTTGTTGGGCTCTCAAGTGCAATATGCAGGCCTCCCTTGGCCGAAAGCCCCTGGCCCATCTGTTTTTTAGTATCCTTTGGCTTGGCTTCGGCTCCTTCATGTATTTTTTATCTAAATGCCCCAAAGGCATTCTTCTGCAGCATAGACAAAGTCGCCTGCTACTCCTTCGAAACAACAAAAAAAAAAATGCAAAAAAATACACACAAAATAATAATAATAAAAAAGAGGGAGGGAATAAGGAGAAAATAACGCAGTGTTTTTTCTGGCTTTTTGTTTTGTATTTTTGTGACTTGCAGCAGAAGTTGGCAGCAGAAGAAGGCAAAAGTCATGCGCCAGAGAGCTCCTGAAGGACGCATCAAGGAGACAGTTGCCAGTTGTTGCAGCGACCCCCCTTCGCCGCCCGCCCCTGGCCGCTTCATCATCATTAGCGCCCTCCCAGAAAAAAGCCAAAAAAGCGTAGGAAATGTAAAAAACAAAATGCAGCGCTCACAAAAGAAAAGAAACGCCGAAAATATGCTTAGGGTTAAGTGTTCCCGTTAGAGGAAGCCAGCTGCCTGCGACCCTGAGCCCTGAGCCCTGATCCCTGATCCCCTAACCCTTAACCCTTGACTTGGCGCGCCCTCGCAATTGTCAAGGCCCTAATCCCGAGGAGGTCCTGGATAACGGTGCACCGCGATATATGGGATACATGCGAGGCGGCGCGACCCATTGTTGCCCGAAAAACGGCCTCGCACACAAAAACCTTTGACAGCTCGTCGAATGCGAACTGGAGGTTCCCTACAAACAAAATTAATACCAAGACAAACATACACTATAAGATTTTTTAAAAATTTCTTGAATTAAAAAAAAAAGTTTATGAATTATTATAGGTGTAGATTATGATAAAGCGAAACATTGCACTTTATAATGATACTGTTTATACGTTTTTTTGGTTATTAAAATTTTTATACAAATTTCAAAAAGATAAGAACTATAATTTTAAAGTTTACTAAGTAGAAAAAAAATTTTTGTATGGGAACTAACGATTTAACATAAGTCCTATTCCCTATTGTATAAAATTATAAATGTGAATGCTTTTAATATATACGTTTATATACACGTTTTTATTTATTTTAAATCATAATTAATTTTTTTTTTTTTTTAGCTTTTCATATAGAATAATTAAATTGTTAAAAATATTGATATCAGTCTTTATTTAGTACAAAATCCAATTCCAAATTGTATAAAATTATAAATAAATAAGTTTACAAAAATAAAATGTTTAAAAATATTATTAATATAATCAAATCCAATCCAAAAAATTAAGCTGGTTAAAAAAATACCAAAAAATGTCCAGGTAAATTAAAAGCAAAATAAACCAAGTTCGCATTAACATTTTATGTAAACAATTTCCCAAAGTCCCTTAAGTATCAGTTTATTTTCCACTCATCGGAGAGGGTATAAGACAACATATCCCATGCAATTCAAGCCGAAATCGCCCCCAAAAAGCGTCAAGGAGGCGGCCTGCAGTTCAATGCACCTACAACATCTAAACCCAAAAAAGGACACAAATAACCGGCAGCCGAAGAAAACAAAAATAAGCAGGGAAGGCCCACACAAACACTCCGGCACACACTCGCACACACTGATGTGTGTTATTTATTGCGACACAAAGGACTCGCGCAGGGAGACAGACGTTCAATGTCCTGCAGCCTGCAAACGGGCTAATAAAATGTGACGAGCGTAACGCAGAACGCAGCGCGAATCGAGGACTTTTTCTTTTCTTTTGCTTTTTTCTCTCCGCTGCAGGACACATGCCACACACAGATACGCCAACACACACACACACACATACACACACAGGACGCAGGACATTGACACCCGAAAATGGAATGGCATGAAAATAAAAGCCGGCGAGCCGAAAAGTCCGAAGCCCTACGAAGACGCCGAAACTGCCGACGCGCCGGCGAAGCCCAAAAAGCCAATGGCCCTCCGCAGGATGCGCCCAGGATCCGGGATCCTGCACCGCGAAAATGATTTATTGACATCGACTTGTTGGGTTGAGTCATCGTGACAGGAAATTTCAAAAGCAGAATGCATAAGTATATGCTAAAAAATATTTTTTAAAATGTTAATGCTAATGAACTTACGAATTTTTACTTAAGTTTAAAATACGGGATTTAAAAACATATTTTCAAAGACAATTTTTATTAATTCAATAATAATAATAAATAAGTACACCTTCAAAACTGACAACACATTTTTTATTAAAATGTAGTTTTTGTGTAAGATTCCTTGATATGATTAAAGATCTTAACAAATAATGTTCTTTAATATTTTAAACAAAATGTAAATGTAAAATAGAGAAATCAAGCCAATATTTTTTTTATTCAATAATATATTTTTCAAATAATTTAATAAATAATTAAACCTTCAGAACTGATTCCTTAAAAAAAATAAATTATTTAAAATCAGTTTATGCATATGATTTTTTTGATAATTAAATAACTTGTTGTTGAAAAATTAAAAAAGAAGGTTTTGAAAATATTTTATAAAAATTTAAATAACTAACTTTCAAAACTGAATGACTTTTAGGATAAGATTTCTAGATTTTATGGGACATACATTATATTTATTAGAAACATCCCATAGTATTTTATTTTTAATAATCTATGCTTGTAGCCAATCAACTAAATAATTTCTTTCTCTGCACCGGCACGTGTGCGTGTCCATACACACTGACGCACATACACACAGCAAGGCGAGTGTGAGTCCTGGAGTCCTGGGAGTCCTGCTGGATTATCCCTAACGTCATCGGGGTGCATTGAACTCCTTTCAACCTTCGGTTCGGTGCCTCGGCTTCTTTTGCCACTGGGCGCAAATCAAAATGCGCCGAGTTCTGCGTCTTGGGCACGGGGTCCATGGTTCGGGGTCCTTCGCCTTGCAGCGCCAACAGCTGATGTCCTGACATCCCGGGCATTGCGTATACGCAGTGGTGTCCCCTCGAGTCCCCTGCCCGATCCACTTTTCGCCAGCGGCCAAAGTTCGTTGAACGTTTTCGAGTGTCGACTTGTGTGCTTTTATTTCTGTTGATTCTCTTCAAATTTTCGCCTGATGTTTGCGGCATCTTGAGTTCGAATTTTGCTCCCTCGATGGGGCAACATGTTGCTGGCAACACTCAAGGATCAAGAATGTATCAAAGCGAATTCTTTGGATATGTGCTTCCAAACTAGATTTTACTTTTATTATTTTATAAAATATGTAAAGGAGAATCAGTTATTCACAAAGTTCAAATTAATGCAGATTTTACATTCAATATTTTATTTATTTATCTAGCAAGGTAAATAAATATCAAAAAATTAAATATAAATTATTCACATATTTTTTAGATTTGTAATTAGTAGTGCTAGTACTGTATTAAAATTAAAACTCTAAAAGCTGTAATAATTTAATTATTTTTACTTTTTCTCGCACCGAATGCAATAATTTTCAAATTCTAAAAAAAAGTCTAAGTAAATTTAAAATTATAAAAATAAAGCACACTATTTTTTATTAATTTAAGTAGGCTTTTTTCTAAAATTCCCTATTAATTTGCAATGTTTTTTTGTGGCCATAAGAACCGCGCCGTGTCAGCCCATCAAAGATGGGGCAATCGGCGGCATCAAGGCCCAAAGTCGGAATCGGAATTGGGATCGGAGTCGGAGTCGGAGTCGGTGTCGGAGTCTCAACTTGAGATGGAGATGGAGCTGGAGTTGGACAAACGACCACCAGAACGGAGACATGCAAATAATCCTCATATGTGTGCTGTGTGTCGCTTGGTTGAGCATTGTTAAGATCGGTATCGGGCCGAAAGAAGGGGGACACGGGCGGGGGAACTGGGTATCCCATTCATGGCAGAAGTCGGCTGAATAAAGCAGTCAGCTACGAGTTGGCAATACATTTTCCGCCAAAACACCGCCCACCGCCGCCTGGCCGGCAATCTAGTTTGGCTGCACTTAATTTCAGCGCTTAACAGACAATTAAAATCCAATTAATTCTGACGTTTATTATGCTAAGCCGACTGTGGGCCCTCGGATCTCTGGCGGACCTCGGACCCCGGGCCCCGGACCGCCGAGCTCCACATAAATTGCAGCCTCGTCCTCCACTTTGTAGACCAGCTTGTTCCTCCGCGTGTCGTTCTCGTTTTCTAAAAACTTGCTCCTCCGTCTGCTCGCTGACAAAAAAATATATATGCATTGCTTTTGCAACTAGCAACAACAGCAGCAAAAACACCAGTGAAAACACGGGGAAAAATTACACTTACATATTTTGTACAATGAAATAAAGGCAACTATAATAATATAACTAAATTTTTGAAATGTCTTATAGCGTCACAAAGTACTGTAAGCCTCCGAATCTTAAAAAAAAAATATTTATAAAATGTGGTAAAAACTGTTACTTTAGCAAGTGAATAAGTCTTTACAAGCCTTAAATATAAGAAATTATAATAATATAAAAAAAACATTTTTTAAAAGTATTATAACATCAAGAATAATTATAAAATGTGGTAACAAATTGGCAATTCTATCTGCTATACACTGAACATAATTTATAAAAATGTACCAGCAAATATTATACTATACTAATATAAACAAAAAAATAAATAGAACATGGAAAAAGCAATTATAATTACATTATAAAGCTCCCCTTAAGTATCATAACATCACAAAGTACTGTAAGTCTTGTCGAAAATCCAAAAATGATAGTCCGAAATTTTTCCGAGTGCATCATCTACCAACAAGAGCCAGCGGACAAAGTTGGGCTTCTCGTGGTGGCAGCCACATGTTGATTCGTCCATGGACGACCCATGTAAAAGTCCAATAAATCTTTCAATTGGCTATGCCAATTGGTTGGGACTGCTGCTTACCTTGGGCAACACAAAAGGGTAACGCCGGGGTTTCCCACAGGATTATTTTACAGCAATTACGAAATACACTTAAGAAAATATTTAAAAAAAAACAGTGTACGCTACGACCGTGACAGGACTCGAACCTGCAATCTTCGGATCCGAAGTCCGACGCCTTATCCATTAGGCCACACGGTCAGTTACGCAAGCCCCACCCCAAGTTGCCCCCAAAAGTGAGAACGAAACTCATTATCGCAGGAAATAGTTTGTCGCACAACTGATAATCAACTATAATATATGCTTTTATTAAAGACTATATAATACTGGCACCTTATAAACTTTTTCTAGACGTTGCCTTGAGTAAGAGTACTCAGTAAATCAACCTTTAAATGTATTTAATTTCTGAAAACAGCCAGGAAAAAATCCATAATGCCTAATGCCGAGGTGCATACCTACTTACAATACAAGTCTGTGAGTTCGGACATGTATTTAATTCCCAAAAAAGTGTCCACATCAATGGCAGTGCGAGCAGGGGCGCTGAAGTCTGAGGTCTGGAGTCTAAAGTCTGAAAACAAGTCCAGGGGGACACCCTGGGGCACAAACCGCAATGATAAGCAAAAACAGCAGCGGCAACAGCAACGCCAATGTTGCGAAAGGACCAAAGACCAACGACACCAGACAGGACACATTTCGAGCCTTTTGCTGGGGGGAGAAGGGTCGATATACGCACACAGCGCCGCCAGACGGAAGGACAAACGAAAGTAAAGGAAAGCCAGCCGAAAAAAAGAATTTTATACAAAAATAAATGCCGAGAAACAGACCGAAAAAAGGTTGCCGAGGGTTCAACGAACCCGTCAACGGCAAATGTAAATAATTTTGTGCGTGTCTGCTGGTGTTGGTGTGTATCTGTGCGAGGTCTACGCAACGCCAGACGAATGACTAAGGCACACAAAATAGATGCGGCGCTTAAATGTGAAATTATATTAAACTGCGGAATTTCCAAGGAATTTAAGTGGTTGTACGAGATTCATTAGACAGGAAATTATTTGTCCAGCAAAGTCCAGTGGTGAACAAATAAACGACTTACAACTTAAAAAGCACTGGAAATAATTAAAACAAAAATAATAAAAAGAATCCCTTCGCAGCCGGTAGGATTCGAACCTACGCTCCCAGAGGGAATCTGATTTCGAGTCAGACGCCTTAACCACTCGGCCACGACTGCTTGTTGCGGATCGAATGCCCAACAATCTTCCGCACATTTTGCAAATTTCGAGGTCCAAAGGTTATCTACCTTATAACTATAATTTGTTGGTTAAACTATGAAACAGATTTCTCGAAAATATGAATTGTCTTATTGAAAAGAAACATACCATTCAGAAAAGAAACTACAGTAGGTTTTAACAGGCTACTTGTCTACAATGATTGTAAAAGAATAGAACCCCTTCACCAGTTATTAATTTTTAAGACAGAAACTTACCTGTAAAAGTGGCAGTAGAGGTTATGAATTTTACAAGTAAATAAAATTCAATATTAAACAAATCTATTAGTACCTTTTTAGACATCATAATAGAAAAAAAAACTATAGAAATTATAATTTAAATCAAAGTTGTTAATTATATTTAATAGAAATAAAAAAAATTACAATAAACAAAAATAAAAAAGAAGTTAATATCAGAAAAAAAATTAATTTCATACGCAGCCGGTAGGATTCGAACCTACG